>NW_026048124.1:0-112756 GCF_023864345.2 Schistocerca serialis cubense | reverse complement strand
AAAAAACAAAAAAAAAACCACCACTTCCCGTCCGTCCGCCACACCCGCTCACTCTGCCTGCCTGCCTGCTAGCAGCGCGCAACAATCGCACATCATCCCTCCCCGGCCGCTCAAAGCGCACAATACCCAACGGCCGACGTCACACCGCACGGGTGGCTGGCCGGCCGCCGCTTTCGTTTCGAAAACAAAACCCGCACCAACGGCCAGGCAGGCGCGCTCTACACGCCACCGAAATCCCCGCCGACTCCTTCCACATCTCAACGTGCCCCCCCCCCCCCGTTGCAAAACATAACACACACAAAGAAACAAACAAAGACCGGACACGACGAGACAAGACATCCGAGAAGAACTGAACGCAGGCAAGCCCAACCAACGTATTCAAAAACAACGTGACAGAAAAACCAACCGTCGGCCGCCGCCAAAAGCACGGCGACACTCCTCAACAACAACAACAACAACACCACCACCACCGCTACCGCCGCCCACACCCGCCACCGACCCCCGCAATCCAACCACCACGGCACGCAAACAGCATCCCCACGGGCATACAGACAGACACCCACACCAAACGCAACACGACAATCAAAACCTTCCCCGACGTGCTTTGATGGCCCTGAGAAGGGCCGTTTTGGGCCGCGCGTCTCTTGCGCGCCACTAGACGACGACGGGGGGTGGGGACGACGGAGCCAAGCGCCAAACCCTTCCTTTCCCATCTCTTTCTCCTCTACTCTACTTCTTCTTCTTGGGCGAAGCCTTCGCCTTAGACGGCGTCGTCGCCTTCTTCGGGCGCGGCGCCTTCGGCTTCTTCGTCGGAACCTTGGCGGCCTTCTTCGCCTTCGACGGCGACTTGGCCTTGGCCGGCTTGGCCGCAGCCGCCTTCTTCGCACCCGCGGGAGCGGCCGACGCCGCAGACGCCTTCTTGGCGGCGCCCGCCTTCCGACCGGTCGCCGCCTTCACGCCACCAGCCTTCTTTGCGCCGGCCGCACGGCCGCCCTTCTTCTCCTTGCTGGCCGGAGCGGCGCGCTTCTTCTTGGCACCGCCAGCACGAGCCTTGCCGCCCTCGGCCGCCCCCCCGCCGCCGGCGCCGGCAAGCTTGAACGAGCCGGACGCGCCCTTCCCCTTCGTCTGCACCAGCTCGCCCGCCACGACGGCCGACTTGAGGTACTTCTTGATAAACGGCGCCAGCTTCTCCGCGTCCAGCTTGTAGTGCGCGGCAATGTACTTCTTGATCGCCTGCAGCGACGACCCGCCGCGCTCCTTCAGACTCTTGATGGCGGCCGTCACCATCTCAGAGGTGCGCGGGTGCGCAGGCTTGGCGCGCGGCTTCTTCGCAGACTTGGCCTTCTTCGTAGTGCCGGTGGCGGCGGGTGCCGCAGCAGTCTCGTTCGTAGCCGCCTGATCTGCCATTTCGACGACGCGCGTAACACACAGCGAGAGCGAGAGCGAGCGGGACGGCAGGCACGCAGGCACAGCACAGCAGAGCAGAGAATCACAAGGGCCCAGCCAGTGTCGCGGGCGGGCGCGGACGGCCGAGAGAGCGGCCGCCACTCTGCGCGCCGCCGCGCCGCGCCTCCCGCGCTTGCTACCGCCCAACGTCCGACAGCCTGTGCGGAGCAGCCCCAAACCTGCGCCACAACCGCCCGCGCCTTTCAAACCACCGAGGATGGGGCTACACACAGCCACACCACAGTCGCCAACCAGTCGCCACGGCAGCGCCGCAAACCACGGCCAAACTGCAGCTACCGCGCGCTACAGCCTGGGTCGGCCCGCCGAGAATCGCCGCCCCCGCCCAAATGCCGCCCCCACAGCCCCAGCCGACGACCCGCCACAATGGCCAAACCTTCGGCAAAACTCCCACACCGTCGCCGCGGCAGCCCGGCCAGCGCGGCCGGCGCCACAGCCACACAAGCCGAGGCGTGCGGCGATGACGGCCGTGCAAACGCGCCTCCGCCGCCCCATCGCCTTCCGTCGCCCTCCCGCCGTTTCCCGATCGGCCCGCAGCCGTCGGGCCACATCGCGCGCCGTCCTCCTCCTCTCGCCCGCCAACATTCACAGCCGTTTCTCAACAATTGCCCGCCGCAAACGGACGCCGCCTGCGCAACAGGCGCCGCCGCCCCTCGCCGCTTCCGACCCAACCCCTCGACCGAGGCAAACCGCAATCCGAATCTACAGACCAACCCAATCTGCCGTCAGCACACACGACAGCCGACCTTACACGTTACGCGTTACACATTACGTTTACACGTCTAGGTTAGGTTAGGTTAGGTTAGGTTAGGTTAGGTGGACGTGGGTTAGGTTAAGGGGACTTGGGTTAGGTTAAGCGTCAAACTTAGGTTAAGCATTCAAACACGTCAGGCGTCAGAGGTTAGGTTCGGTTAGGTTAGGTTACACGTTAGGTTAAGGGGTCAGTGCTAGGTTAAGAAGCGTCAAACGTAGGTTAAAAAGCGTTCAAAAAACGTGAGGCGTGAGCCGGACAGCTTTCCTTACGTAGACGTTAGGGGCTCAGGCTGAGCTCACCTCACCACAGGTTAGGTTAGGTTAGGTTCGGTTCGCTCAGCGTAAAGCGCCGAGGTCAGGCTACGTTCGTTCACCTTCGGGCGCCACACTTTCGGTTGAAAGGTCGCGACGGGACGACGTCGGCAGGCACGCCGCAAACAAACAAACAAACAAACAAACAAACAAACAAAACGTACAGACGACGTCGACAACCGCCGACAGACGGGGAGCAGCACGACCACGACCAGATACCGAGCGCGAACGAGACACACGCGAACCACCCCCACCGGCCAAAGGGCACCACACAACAACCCAGAGCACCACGTGTCGACACCAGGGCAACCGCCCGCAACTGCGCTTTCCGCGCCGGCCCGGATGCACGTCGTGCTACAACAACACCACTACCGTACACAGCCGCTGTTCACAACATCACTATCATGCGCGCCCGCGGCTCGCCGCCGTCGCGGTCGCACCCCCAACGCCAGCACTTTTGCACCACCATTCACACGCACCGCAACACAGCTCGCCGACACAGCCGAACAAAACAACCACCACACAACAACACAACGCCGCCGCCGCCGCCTCTACTTGTGCCGGCGACCCACCCCGCCGATGGCGCACCTTTCGCCAGCCGGCAATCGACACGCACCCACCCACCCCCCCCCCCCGGGGCCCAGTGCAAAAAAAAAACACACAAAAGAAAAAAAAAACAAAAAAAAAACACACACACACAAAAACGACACGGGAGGCGCACACCGCCACTTCGCGCGCACGCCACCAACCAGTCGTCGTCTCAAAATAACAAACAAACACCAAAAAACAAACAAAATAAACTAACAACTAGGGCAACACAAAACAAAACAAAAAAACAAAAAACGCCTCGCACGAACCGCCCACAAAAAGGACACGCACACGCACAGCCTCTGCTGACGGCCACGACGCAGCGGCACGCTGCTCCTGTCCCGCGCCCCGCGCCCCACTCGATTCACAACACTCACGCGACACCGTCAACGACGGGCTCGCTTCCCGCAACCTACCACCTTTCCGCCACGACGCACAGCCCCAGCCCCACCCGACGACGCCCGTGGCAACGACTGCACTTTCAACACCGCCTCCCCCTTCCCCCCCAACACACACACAGCCAGCCAAAAACGCACTCGCGACCCACACATGCACGTGCATCGGCACACGCCAACCAGTCAACGTCGACAACCACACGCAAGGCTCGAAACGAAACCGGCGTCCTTCCACGTTGCCATCAAGCTACACGACACAAGACACAAGGAACCAACACAACAGCCGGCCCCACTAATTCCCACTCTCACGCCGCAAAAAGCACACCGAAACCGCCAAACGCACGCACATTCCCCTTCGCACTGACACCGACCGGCTCGCTACCACACCTCCCGGCAGCCGTTTCACAAACATGACACGGCGTGACGCGACATCACGGGCCTACGCACACCGGACCCACTCACACTCTCTCCTTTCCTTCTGTTTTTCCCGACGCCTTCGGCCGGGCACACGCGGCACAACGCCGCCAATTCACCACACCGCCCACACAGTCGACAAGCGCCCGCCCTGTACGGCACACGCAACGACGCAGCGCAGCAAAGGGCGCCCGCAACACATACCTCTCCTCTCTCTCTCTCTCTCTCTCTCTCTCTCTCTCCGCCGCCCGACGCGCCAACCGCCACACCACACCGCCAGCCACTCGCAAATTGTGCACTGCCACCAGCCACACGTCCAACACGCCGCGCCGCCTCCGGCCACCCGCCAGGGGGCGCTCACGTCCGCGACAACAGCGCGGCCCGCCGGGCCGGGCCGAACCGAACCGAGCCGCCGCTGCTCTGCACTCGGCACGGCCACACCCTGCTGCAGACCGGGCTCGTCTCCCTGTACGCGTCTGCCTGCGCATCAACACAACGGGGCAAGTGAGCAAACCCCGTCACAACACGCCACATCGCGCAATGGCCGTGCCGACCTTTTTCTCTCTACCGCCATCCCTTCTTCTCGCGTTTTACTCGTTGTTGCTGCAGCGGCGCACACCTACACATCCACAGCCCCAGCCGGCCTCACCTCAGGGCCCGCCGCCAGCGTCTCCTCCTCGGGCACAGGTGCGGTGCTGTGGCCGCCCATCCAACCGCATTGCTGGCCGTCCAGTCCAGCCGCCAGGCGTTCCCACTGCCGCGCACCGACCCTGCTGCAGAAAACGAAGCATAGCCAGACCGACCGATACACAAAGCAAGCCGTCGCCTCGCCTCTTGTCCTTCCTTCCGCCCCCGCCCTTCTCACACCACCGCCTCTCCACTTTCGCCCCCCCCTCCTTTTTTTTTTCTTATTTGTTTCTTTCTTTCTTTCTTTTCTTTCTTTCTTTCTTTCTTAGGGCCGTCTCTCCTTCCCGCCATGGCGGTTACGGCACCGCCTGCAGCAGCGGATTTTTGCGCCCACACGCCTACTCCTACCACCATTAACCTTGCCCTGCCCTGCCCATCAACGTCGCAGTCGAACCGACGCTTGCCAACACACTGCCCACGTTCCTTTCTCTTTTCGGCCTACGCCCATTACGCGCCGCCGCCACAGCCTATTACTCTCCCTTCCCTTCCCACAACACACCGACGTCATCACACGCACCCAAAACAGGGGCCACGACCGTGTTCCTCGCCCACTCCCATCCCGCACGGTACGCACATTCCCAACTACTACCGCGCACCCTCCCTTCCAATCTGTGTGTCTGTGTCCTGTCCGCGCGTGACGCCTCTCAACATCCGCCGTCCCCCGTCCCCCGTCCCGTTTTCGCCCCCATGCCGTCGTCGCGCCGCCTCCTCCTCCCCGTCCACCGCCGCCCCTGTCCGCCCCGCACCACACCATACACCGCTGCTTGTCCCGGCCGTTGCCACCAAAGGCGCCAACCGCAAACGCGCCACGCCGCAGCCCCCGTGCGTCTCGCTCGCTTGCATCTCCGTGCCGACGCTGCCTCTCTTCCCGCACGCACTCGACCTCGACAACACAGTCTTTGGCTCCGCCACTGCGTGTTCCGGTGGTGCGCACGCTGCAACACGTATGTATTCATTACCAGAGCGATGGCGAGGCATGACAGCATCTCTGTCTGACCAGAGAGTTATTTATCGTTGCTAGTCGGCGCTTGGACCGAGCCAGACGACAGTAGTGGCACGCAGCGAGTCGCCAGGAACAGTTGTTATATATATTGTAGCGCGAGTCGGCAGAGGTAGTAGTCAGTCGACAGTAGTAGCGGGTGGACGGTTGTACTGAGCGGGCGTCGGCGGCGTGCTCTGCTCGTCTCGCGACTCTGGTCACGGTTCGGGACGATGTACAGTATATTGTGTTATAATAACAAGGTAGTGTGAAGCTGCATTGCGCAAATCTGATAACGTATGTTAATTGTACTTATTTTGTTCAACAACAAATGCCCCAATATTACGTTTTTTCTCAAGTAACTTTTTTTTTTTTTTTTTTTTTTTTTAAAGAAAAACATTCACTTTTTAAAGACTACTTCCTATGGCATTTCCCTCCAAGGAGTGCAATTAATTACCAGCCAGCACTCATTCATTGCACACAGCTGTGTAAGGGGTATCTACAATTGAGGAGCAGATATAAATGCACTTTTTTGTGTGTGTGTCTTTTTTCATTGGGGTAACGATCTTTGGCTCTTTTTATTCTGAATACAGGGCCAAAGGTCAACGCTGCTGCCCT
This sequence comes from Schistocerca serialis cubense, assembly GCF_023864345.2. Taxonomy (NCBI): domain Eukaryota; kingdom Metazoa; phylum Arthropoda; class Insecta; order Orthoptera; family Acrididae; genus Schistocerca; species Schistocerca serialis. The sequence goes on along the minus strand of NW_026048124.1, from coordinate 106,546 downwards.
CATACAATGTATCAGGTTTCATTATGTCTGTTGCACTGTTACTTATCGTTGGGTTTGTTTTGTAGGGACGTTAACATTCTGGCACATTTTTATTATCATCGGACTCTCTGCTATTTGTGCGGGGAGGTTATACCTGGGTCCATTTCCATTTACATTTTAATCTTGATAGACTTTTTGTTTTCTTTTTTTTGTTTCTTGTTGTTTTCCCTTCTTTTTTTGTTGTTTTGTTTTGTTTTGTTTTTCCCGCTCTCACCACCGCCGCCGCATCACGCCATGGCCTCCCCCTTACGTTTTTGGTTTCTTTTTCTGTTCTTCAACTGCTTCAACATCACCGCGCCCCATTTCCACACCACAGCCATCAGCCTCCAAGACGGGCAGGCGCAGTGTGCCATTTCCGGCGCACAAGCACACCCGTACGGTACTCTCCTCGCCCCCACGCCACCAACAACACAGCGACCACGCGGCTTTCAGGCATGGCACGGCACCGGCGAAATGCGCCGCCCCCGCCCCCGCCCCTCCGCGCATCCGTCCGTCTCGCCACGTTCACTGACAGCCGCGTCTGCGGCTACACCACGACAACCACAACACAACAACGCTCCCCTCCCTGGCACCTCATTGTTTTTCTCCTCCTCTTTTGCACAAACCACAACGCCGAGCACAGGCGCAAGCCACCCACACCGCGCCCCTCCCCGTCCCGTCTTTTGGCCGCCGCTCCTCGTTCGCCCCCTCCCATCTCCCGAATGCCATGCCAGCAGCGTTACGCATGCCCCTCCCCTGTCCACACAACACTACCGCCAAACGAACAGCCTTCCGGGCCACATGCAGGGCACGCCCACCTCCAAACACTGCCAATTCACGGACGCAATTCGCTAAACACACACACACACACACACACACACACACACACACACACACTTTCTCGACACCTTTCTGTAGGGAGGGTGCGTCATCTCGACCGTGACAGAGTGACGGCAACTATCGACGATCCATTTCCCCCCCACTGGTAAAACATGTCCACTAAACACCTACATACATCATTCAAGTACACAGACAATAGCATACACACAATGGGAGGGCACACGAACATGGACGGCACGGCACTGTCATACACTCTTCCTCAGAACCATATCAACAAACGTTACGTACATCCGGGAAAGCGAAAGCAAAAAGCAAAGGCAAAAGCCCAATGCAGCCGTCAAAGGTAACGTTCACCACGGCAGACACTTGCAGCCGCGCCGCCGTTAAACGCATTTCAGTGCGGCTCCAATACGCCTCCGACACGGGACCGTTCCGTTGCTCTACGAATGCGTTCCTCCCTTTTTCCCTTCCTCTCTCTTTTGCCCCCCCTCTGTCCGTTCCTCCTGCACTCTTGCCTCATTCCTCACGTTCTGCCCAGACATTCGACCGATCAAAGTCAACCTTTCGTTACCGTTCTCGGCGCGACGGTGTACAACAGTATGACGGGTGTGCCCAAGACTTCGGTTCAGTTGCGTGACGCCGGTCTATCGCGCCGATCGACAGTTACTCAGGGGGCGACGGATCGGACCACGTCACCGACACACAAAACTATGTCAAACAAACAAATACATACCGGATGGACACAGACAAACACGTGTACAGACATTCGCCAAAAACGACCGCCGCCGCCGCCGCCGTCTAGCGTCGCGCTTACTGTACTGCACTGGACACGCGTGCATCTCGAATGACGACATCGGTGTGCGTGCGTCGTACGCAATCAGTCAGACACGGCTATCAAAAATCAGAGTCGAATGGTACATCGTCGTGCGTGTCGCCGTACACGTACAGTACAATACAACAACAATGCGTCTTAATGGCACGTTCATTTCAACGTCACTCCACACACCTCCACGCTGCAGTTACGTCGCACCATTGTCAACTCGGCGTACAGCAAAGGGAATAGTGGGCGGCAAAACATTTCACATCTCACCCTCGCCATGTGTCATGTGCAAACCAAACCCGCAGACGGCCGTCGTTACGGTGACACAACGCCAACGAGGCGTGCCACCATTCCACGCCACGGCGACCAACCTCGTGGCCGTACCCCGCAACAACGCTTTGACGCGGACCCCCCCACCCACAATCAAAATGCACACATCACAGCCGTCCACAAAACAACAACAACAATTCCGCCCTTCCCGCAAAGGCACGTTGGTGGCCCTGAAAAGGGCCGTTTTGCCGCTCTCGCAACGGAGGAGCCTTCTCCATCCTTCCTTCCATTCCAGAGCCACCTCCTTACTTGGAGCTCGTGTACTTGGTCACCGCCTTCGTGCCCTCGCTCACGGCGTGCTTGGCCAGCTCGCCAGGCAGCAACAGCCGCACAGCGGTCTGGATCTCGCGGGACGTGATGGTCGAGCGCTTGTTGTAGTGCGCCAGGCGAGAAGCCTCGGCCGCAATGCGCTCGAAAATGTCGTTCACGAAGCTGTTCATGATGCTCATCGCCTTCGACGAGATGCCCGTGTCAGGGTGCACCTGCTTCAGCACCTTGTAGATGTAGATGGCATAGCTCTCCTTCCTCTTGCGCTTCTTCTTCTTGTCGCCCTTCGAAATGTTCTTCTGCGCCTTGCCAGCCTTCTTGGCGGCCTTCCCGCTAGTCTTGGGCGGCATCTCGAACGAACGTACGGCAGCAGCAACACCAGTAGCAAGCGCTCCGCTCTAGTCAGCGTCTCCCCACACAGTGGCACCCGCCGACATGAAAATGGCTGGGTCTATACCCATGGTGTACTTGAAGAACCAGCGTCCTTGAAACGCTCTGTCTTACGAGGTGTTCCTTTATGGTGCGGATTCAGGGTTATATATGGTACTGGCTAGGGGTCGGTTTTCCCCTGGATAGATGATGGTTGTGGAGGCGGCAGCGATGATGATGTAAGTGTATGTTTGCACATGAATTTATATGACTAACGCCTGAATTGGCGATGGATGGTGGCGATTGGTGCTCTCTGGCCAGGGTTTTCATCCCTTCCCAGAGAGTTGATGAGTTGGTGTGGTGATGCATTGGATGATTCGTAGAATTTTAATGATTTTTGTTTTATGAGGTGATAGAATGATGGCTGTCCTAACATTGCTCTGATCTCCTCATTGCTCGAGAACCATGGAGCGTCTGCAACTATACGGAAGGCTTTGTTTTGGATGATTTCCAACTGTTTAAGGTTGGTGTCTGCTGCCATACTCCACGCTTCTGAACCGTAGAGCATGGCTGGCAGGATGATCGTTTTCCAAATTTTGAGCTTGGCAGGTATTGTGAGTCCCCTGCCTTTAAGGAGAGGATATAACTGAAAGAGCCGGGCGGAGCCCTTGTTTCTGGCCTCTTTAATGTGATGCACAAATGTCAGATTCTTATCCAGTTTTAGCCCGAGGTAGGTAACTACTTCTCTCCAGGGTAGTACCTGGTTGTTGTGCGTGATGTTTACTATGGGGCGTTTTATTTTGTGGCTGAATAAGATAGTCTGGCATTTGTCTGCGTTTATCTTTATTTTCCACAGATTGCACCACTTTGTCACTTTGTCTAGGTGTCGCTGTAGGCGGTAGGCTAGATAGTTGATGTTTCTGCCACTGTGGTATAATGCAGTGTCATCTGCATATAGGGCAATGTTACCGCCCGGCTCCTTCGGCAGATCGTTGGTGTATAGTAAGTATAGGAGGGGGCCAAGCACAGATCCCTGTGGGACACCTGCTTCTATTTGTTTTAGCTCGCTGTCTGCTCGATCTACTGTAGAGTAAAATGTCCTTTCCACCAGGAACGAGTGGACTATTTTAAGCAGGTGAAGTGGGCAATTCATCTTCGACAGCTTGTATAGCAGGCCGCCATGCCAAACCCGGTCGAACGCTTTTTCAATGTCCAGGAAAATGGCAGCTGTGCTATTGCCCTGGTTCTTCTCTGTGCAGATGTGCTCCACCAGACGAATGGCTTGTTGTGTTGTGCTATGCCCAGCACGAAATCCAAATTGTTCAGGGATAAGGATATTGTTGGCAGATAGGAATTGTAGTAGGGAGTTTTGGATGAGGATTTCAAGTAATTTAGACAGGTGGTTTAGCAGGGAGATTGGTCGATAGTTTTGAGGGAATAGGTGATCTTTATTTGGTTTTGGAATTGATATTACTTTAGCAACCTTCCAGGTTGAAGGGAAATATTGTGCTGTAAGACAATTATTTAAGATGGCAGTGAGATGGGAGATTGCAGGTTGGGGGAGGGCCTTAAGGAAGGATGGTTTGATGTTGTCAGGACCAGGGGCTTTTGCAGTGCCGATTCGCCTGATGATAGCAGCAACTACACGCTCGCTGGTCGGTTCGAAGGTCGTGTCGGACCTGGTGCGAAGTCTACGATGGAGGTGTCGTTCTACCCGCTGTTCCAGGGCGTCTGCTTCGTCCTCGTCGTCCTCTATGACATTCTCCCGGAATTGGAGCTCGAGGGTGTTTGACATGGCAGTCGCTTTGTCCTCCGGCGTGTATGCCAAGCCGTTCTGCCCGTGTAATGGTCTGTTGGCTTTGTGGGGTTGCCGCCTAGCTTTTATTATCCCCCAGAACTTTTCAGGATTTCTCTCAGCTGCCTGAAGACTTTGTTCCCACCTGGAACATCGCAGGAGTTTCAGTCTGGTTTGGATTTCATGGGCCATTTGATTCATGCGTCTCCTATCCTGGGGGTCTCGGTAGGTCTGCCATCTTTTGCGCATGCGGTTTTTATCTGAGATTAGTTGTGCTAGTTCTGGGGGCAGGTTGGATCGCCCATTGTTGTGTGTGATTTTGGTGGTGGTAGCCTTTCCACACGCCTTGATAATGTTGGTAAATCGCTCTATTGCCTGGTCAATTTCCACATGGGTTGGCATGTCTGGTGCATGGTCTGGGATGTGTAGGGCGACCAGTTGCTTGTACCTATCCCAGTCGGTGTACACCGTTGTATGTATTCTGCTGTTGGGTACGTCTTGATCTCCCTCAAATCTGAGCACCACAGGGCTGTGATCAGAGTTTAGACTGTTAACAACTTCTGTGGTGGTTGCCAGATTGATATTTTTTAACAGAAATATGTCCAGTATGTCTGGTCGACATCTTGAATTATATGGGAAGTGAGTGGGCTCGTCTGGAGAGACGACCTGCACTGCTGGGTGGTTATCAAGGTATCTCAGTAACCGATTTCCACTGGTGTTCGTGGTGCGGCAACCCCATGCCCTGTGCTTGGCGTTCAGGTCCCCTCCTACTATTGTGTTGTGACTGCCGTTCAGAAGACCGTCCAGGTCGTGAGGAAATAGTGTCGTGCTTGGTGGGTGGTATACTGCCACCAAGTGTGTGGGGCGGTTGTTCAGAACAACTTCCACCACTGTTGCCTCTGTGTTAATGAGTCTTGGTACAGGTACCTGGCGATGGCATATGCGCCGTTTTATTAGGATACCTGTACCGCCACCTTGTCTGTTAGGACGGTCCGTCCTAATTAGTTGGTAGTTGCGGACCTGAAATGTGTCATCTGGGGTTAGATGTGTCTCACTGAGGAGAGCTACATCAATTCCATGATCATCCAAGAACATCTCAAGCTCGAACCTGTCGTGATAGATGCCATCTGCGTTCCAGATGGCGATGGTGATATGCTGCTTCTCTTCTTCATTTGCCATTGGAGAGCAGTGGTAGGATGTTGGTGGCGAGTATTGAGATTGTAGAGATGAGGTCTGGGGCTGCTGCTATTTTGGTGCATAGCTGAGTTATGCCTTCAAGGAAGGCTGGTGAAATGAGGGACTTTATAAACGCCCAAATCTTAGAGAGCAACTGGAGTGGCTGTTCCTGTTCGACCTGAACGGAACGTTCCTGCGCAGTGGTCTGGCCACTGACGATGTTAATAGTGTTGTTGGTAACTGCTGGTGCAGTTGTGGCTTGGGCGGGTTCGGTGGGTATGTCTTGGGCTGGTATGGCTCTTGGTGGTTGTACACTTGTGGCCTTTGATGTTGAGGGCAGTGGTGTTGTTGCTGCCTTCTCTGTTACAGGTTGGGTTGGGGTGGGGAGGGGTATGTTTTGTGGGGGAGAGGCGACCTGTTGGGGTGGAGTTCTGTTAATAGGCAGAGTTGCCTTGAGGGGGGATCGTTGAGGCTTTGGTTTAGGGGTATTTGGGGGGGGAGGAGTGCGCCCAGTTTTCACAACCTCGGCTAAAGTCCTGTTGCCAATAGGGCTCTCTTCGTGGCGTGGTTGATGTTGTGGAGCAGATGGTTGTGTACTCCATTGGGGTTGGGCAGGGTTTGGAGGGCTTGTGGATTCTGCTCTGGCAGAAACCACAACTTCCATGGGGGGAGCTGGAGGGGGGTTGGGGTTTCTCAGTGGAATTCTGGGAAGTGGTTCTTGCCTTCTGGGAGCTGAAGCTCGCTGGCGCTCCCACGCCTGGACGATCTTCAGTCTTTCCGGGCAGCCCCTGAAGGAGGCTGGATGGTTGCCCCTACAGTTGGCACATATGGCCGGTTCTTCCCTTTTCTTTGTGCAGGCGCCAGAAAGATGCGGTCCTGCGCATTTGACGCACCTGGGGGCGAGTTCGCATTGGTTTGCCCCGTGTCGAAATCTCTGGCATAAATAACACTGTGTGGGCCCACTAGGTTTTTGGTATAATTCTATGGTGACTTTCATATGAAGTAGTCTTTCCACTTTAAATATTTTCCTGGCCTCCGCCGTGTTCAATAGATTGACCTGGAAATTGGCCGTTTTTCTCCTTGGCGCTGATACTACGTTTCCAGAGTCATCGATTTCAGTCTGCGGTTTAGACATTTGGAATACGTCTTGCACCGGAAAGCCCTTCTCGGCGAGTGCATTCTTGACGTCCTCTGGGGTCCAGTAGGGCGTCAGTCTTTTAACGACGACCTTCAGTGTGCTCTTCGGGTCGTCATTGTACGTGAAGAATTCTAGATTGCGCTTTCTGAATTCTTGCTTGAGGTATTGAAAATCCTCCGGGTTTGTAGCCTGGTAGACGATGCTATCACCCTTGTATGAGGTACTAAGGGCACCTGTTAGTTTTCCTTGAATCTGCCCTATCAAGGTAGTGTACCCTTTCGTCTCGAACACAGTGATAGGGGGAACCCTTCGGCCTCTGTTAGTTCTTTGGTTTCTATTTTGCGTAGGGCCCCCTTGCGCCTGGGGAGCTACTGGACTTGTTTTCTCCTGTCCCCTGTTGCCGCCCTCTGACGTCATCTGGGTGGCGTTTGGCGTTGGTGCTGCGCTTTCTGTGTTCGCACTAGTATCTGCTGTTGGTTTATGGGGGCGGTCAGATATCGGGGTTTCGATTTCTGTGCCCTGGCATTGTTGTGGCAGTACAGGATTTACCTGTTCTGCCGTTTCGACATGTTTTAGGTTTTCTTTTGTTGAGGCAGGTGGCGTGAGCGGTTGATTTTCTTCCGCAATAGCGGGTTGCAGGGGCTGCCCAGATTTTTCCTGCTTTTGAAGCAGCCTCCCGCTTCGCCGCAGACGTCCCTCGCCCAATGACGAGATAGAGCTGGAGTCACTGTCGGTGGCAATGACAAGATTGTCGGAGTCCGAACTAGTGACTGATGATGGTGATGGGGGTGAGTGGTCCATAGAAGAAGAAAGAGATGATGATGAGGTCGTGATAGTTGTCGGGTCCACACTGTGTGAGTCGTCGCTTGGATGTCGGTCTTGTGGGTGCCCCATAGTGGGGCAACCGTGAAATGAAACGGTTTACAGAATTTGTCCTATATTTCGACAATTTCCGTGCCAGTGACCTTTCCCTACACCTAGCAGGCGCGGGATACCACCAAGGGCCTCACAGTCAGTCTGTTTGACTGTGTGGCTCGGCGGGTCCCTGGACTGCAGCTTCCCTAACACCTATGGCACAGAAATTCTCGAACAATATCGCTGATTTATAGTCGCCTACTTGCGGCGCGATGTTCTTCTTTCTTCTCGATCTATCCCATGTCAGAACGAGCGCTCAGTGGTCCAGAATTCCGTCCCCGGTCTTGAGTGTGCAACACGACTTTTGCTTTTCTAGAATCGACAGTTTTGCTTTTCCTGAAAACACACACTCGACCACGTCCGGAAACCCAGAACAAAGCGCGACCCGCTAGCCCCGACGGTACGGCAAAACACGCCGCTGTAGCGCGAGCACGCAAGGCGGCGACCAAGCACACGAGAAGCAAGCAACGAGGCGAGCTCTGGACAAAGGCGGCGAGAGCGCGCGGTGGGAATTTCCAGGGCTGGGAGCACAATAGCGGCGCGGAGCACAGGTAGACGCACGTCCGTCCGCTTCGCAGTCCCACCTCCTGGCCTGGCTGGCCTGGCCTGGCACCCGCCGCCAGCCGCCGCCGCACCTTTACCAGCTCGCCCTGTTGCGGCCGCCGACCAATGGGGCGCGCGCGCAACCGGCCGCCGCACCCGAGCCCATAAAGCACCCCCACCCCGGCTGCGCCGGCATTCCCGCTCACGCCGCGGAGAGTACACGTTAGTTCGTTGTCGCTGTTGCTTATCGTGATGTTGGGACGCGGAAGTGGACGCAAAGCTGCTGCCTTGGCGGAGCTTCTGCTCACGTTAGCAGGACCTGCCGGGAAGAAGAAGAAGAAGTCTACACCGCAGTGCTTTCGCTGCCAAAAGCTTGGCCACGTCGCCAAGCACTGCAGCGGAGCAGTCGCGTGTTTGAAGTGTGCGCAAGCACACGACACACGCGACTGCAAGAAGCCGAAGGACGCCCCCTGCACATGCGCCAACTGCGGTGGCGCACACGCGGCTAACGCCCGTTCCTGCGCGTACAGGAGAAATCGGCGCGGACCAGAGAAGACGCAGAAGCAAGTGACCACCACACGCGAAGAGGTGGTCACTCGCTCAGAAGACGCCATCACCAGGCGCCTCAGCGACGCCGTAGAAGAAGCCATGTCCGCCTTCAAATCCGCCATGGCGGAAGAGAGGGCGGTCATGCTGGCGGAACTGGGCGAGGCTCGGCGTCAGATTGCTGAGCTGACGCAGGAACTTCGCTCAGCCAAGGCAGCTTCCGCCACAGCGGTCGACACCGCCAGCCAGACGACTCCTCCACGAGGGAAGAAGCTCGCGACGGTGGCCACGCAGACCGACGTGCCTGCCGAAGGGGAGGCAACACTGCCCAAGACGGACGCAGAAGCAGAAGCGCAAGAAGAAGGGTGGGAAGAAGTCCCATTCCTCCCGCTTCCCGACATGTACAGCGCAAGCGCTGTGACGCAGAAGATAGCTGCATCGCTTCGCGATGGTACATATCCCCACCACGACAACCCTTATCCCTTCGTTCCTCCTAACCTTTCTAAACCTTCACCTCCACACCAACCAATCGAATATCCAGAAGGCCTTGTTGGTCTTTCCAAGGAGGATTACGATCTGATCAATTCCTTCCCAATTTTCACAGAGTGGCAGATGCGCTACGTCATCTTCGCTCTCGTCCACGGAGAGTATGAGAAAGCTGGATACACTGTATCCACTATCCCAACCGAGGGAGAGCCCTCAAGTAAGAAGAAGAAGAAGAAAAGTCGTCACACCGACAAATACAGAAAATAGGTTATCGGCACTCCTTGCCAGTACAGAACAACCTACAAGTCAAGAAAGAAGACTCATCAATCATCCCAGGGGAGTAAAGGCCAACAGGCCACAAACTTCCACCTGAACCTCCTCACAGTGAGGAAGTCAGAAAAGGAGCAGCAGGCAGCAGGCAGGCTGCGCCGGCACGCACTCCGCTGCTCGACTCGCTGCCGCTCGCACCGGTCGTTTTCGTTTCCGTTTCGTGTGCACCGTCGCTAGCCCATCGCCATGTCCGGACGCGGAAAGGGAGGCAAAGTCAAGGGCAAGTCAAAGTCCCGCTCAAGCAGGGCTGGGCTCCAGTTCCCGGTCGGCAGAATCCACCGCCTCCTGCGCAAGGGAAACTACGCAGAGCGCGTCGGCGCCGGGGCGCCCGTCTACCTCGCCGCCGTCATGGAGTACCTCGCGGCTGAGGTGCTCGAGCTGGCCGGAAACGCGGCCCGCGACAACAAGAAGACGCGCATCATCCCGCGCCACCTGCAGCTTGCCATCCGCAACGACGAGGAGCTCAACAAGCTCCTGTCGGGCGTCACCATCGCACAGGGTGGTGTCCTGCCCAACATCCAGGCCGTCCTGCTGCCAAAGAAGACCGAGAAGAAGGCCTAAAGGAGGCCAGGCAATCGCAGCGCCGCGTGCTCCCCTGCACGCAACGCGCTTTGCCGGCTCGGCTCGGCCCACAACAATCGGCCCTTTTCAGGGCCACCACACAAACCTACGTCCAAAGCAAAATTTCAGTCGTCCTCGCCGCACCTTGTTTTGTTTTGTTTTAACTTTGCACTTTCACAGCACAGCCGCCGCCTGGCGGCGCGCGTCCGCCATCTTGTCGTCCACACAGCCCGTGTGGCCCAACACACACATTTTTTGCACGGTCGCAGTCGCCTTCCAAACGACAACGGCAGCAATAATGACCATTGTTAAAGGGAGGCGTGTCGACACACCGCCCTCCACTCCCGCGCGCAACGGCCGTCGACACGAACGAAACAAACAGCTGATCCGGCCGCCTATGCCCTACACGCCTTGCCTCGGAAACCCCAACGCCGCCGCAAACACACAGAGCCAAACCACGCAAGCAAGCAAATAATCACCGCCTCTCGCACAACAACACACAGCCCGCCATCTCCATCGCGATCGATACAAAGACACACAATAACAAACACAAACGAAGCAGCTCCACTCTCTCTCACACACACACACAGCCAGCCACATGACACGTTTCCTTTCCTTCTCCCCTCCCAGTCACATCACGTCGCTCAAACGGAAAGAAACAAACAAACAAACAACACACGCAGCAACAACACAGACTCTTTCGCACTTTTCAACTTCCGAACAGTGTGGTGGCCCTGAAAAGGGCCGTTTTCTAGTCTCTCCCACCCACGAGCACGGCCGCGGGAAGGCCAGCGCCCGCTGCGACGCAGCCTAACCGCCGAAACCGTACAGGGTGCGCCCCTGCCTCTTCAGGGCGTACACCACGTCCATGGCCGTCACAGTCTTGCGCTTGGCGTGCTCAGTGTACGTCACCGCGTCGCGGATCACGTTCTCCAGGAACACCTTCAGCACCCCGCGGGTCTCCTCGTAGATCAGACCAGAGATGCGCTTCACGCCGCCCCTGCGAGCCAGGCGGCGGATGGCGGGCTTCGTGATGCCCTGGATGTTGTCGCGCAACACCTTGCGGTGCCGCTTGGCGCCACCCTTGCCGAGCCCCTTTCCTCCCTTGCCGCGGCCTGTCATCCTTCCTTCCTCGGGCAAAGCAAAACGTGCACAAACAGCAGCTGCAGCGGCTGGCGAGTCGGCTACGGTCTGCGCCCAGCGCGCCCGCCGCCCCCCTATATAGACTCTGGCCCGCCCTCCCCCCACCACGCGCAACCGAGGGCATATAAGCGCAGCACGGAGGCGCGCGGGCCCGTTGTCAAGGCAGCACCGGACGCCGCGCCGCACCTAACCTCCACGCACGCCGCTCCGCTACCGCTACCGCCATGGCCCGCACAAAGCAAACGGCCCGCAAGTCCACCGGCGGAAAGGCGCCGCGCAAACAGCTCGCCACCAAGGCGGCGAGGAAGAGCGCGCCCGCCACCGGAGGCGTCAAGAAGCCCCACCGCTACAGGCCGGGCACCGTCGCCCTGCGAGAAATCAGGCGCTACCAGAAGAGCACAGAGCTGCTCATCCGCAAGCTGCCATTCCAGCGCCTAGTGCGCGAGATCGCCCAGGACTTCAAGACCGACCTGCGCTTCCAGAGCTCCGCAGTCATGGCCCTGCAGGAGGCCAGCGAGGCCTACCTCGTCGGCCTCTTCGAAGACACCAACCTGTGCGCAATCCACGCCAAGCGCGTCACCATCATGCCCAAGGACATCCAGCTCGCGCGCCGCATCCGCGGCGAGCGCGCCTAAACCGCGCCGCGGCACCGCACCGCACAAACAAAAACGGCCCTTTTCAGGGCCACTAACATCTCTCCGTCGCGAGCAAACTTTGTCGGTCGCCTGCCTCTCGCCCCACAACCACACAAAAAAAACAAAAAAAAAACCACCACTTCCCGTCCGTCCGCCACACCCGCTCACTCTGCCTGCCTGCCTGCTAGCAGCGCGCAACAATCGCACATCATCCCTCCCCGGCCGCTCAAAGCGCACAATACCCAACGGCCGACGTCACACCGCACGGGTGGCTGGCCGGCCGCCGCTTTCGTTTCGAAAACAAAACCCGCACCAACGGCCAGGCAGGCGCGCTCTACACGCCACCGAAATCCCCGCCGACTCCTTCCACATCTCAACGTGCCCCCCCCCCCCCCCGTTGCAAAACATAACACACACAAAGAAACAAACAAAGACCGGACACGACGAGACAAGACATCCGAGAAGAACTGAACGCAGGCAAGCCCAACCAACGTATTCAAAAACAACGTGACAGAAAAACCAACCGTCGGCCGCCGCCAAAAGCACGGCGACACTCCTCAACAACAACAACAACAACACCACCACCACCGCTACCGCCGCCCACACCCGCCACCGACCCCCGCAATCCAACCACCACGGCACGCAAACAGCATCCCCACGGGCATACAGACAGACACCCACACCAAACGCAACACGACAATCAAAACCTTCCCCGACGTGCTTTGATGGCCCTGAGAAGGGCCGTTTTGGGCCGCGCGTCTCTTGCGCGCCACTAGACGACGACGGGGGGTGGGGACGACGGAGCCAAGCGCCAAACCCTTCCTTTCCCATCTCTTTCTCCTCTACTCTACTTCTTCTTCTTGGGCGAAGCCTTCGCCTTAGACGGCGTCGTCGCCTTCTTCGGGCGCGGCGCCTTCGGCTTCTTCGTCGGAACCTTGGCGGCCTTCTTCGCCTTCGACGGCGACTTGGCCTTGGCCGGCTTGGCCGCAGCCGCCTTCTTCGCACCCGCGGGAGCGGCCGACGCCGCAGACGCCTTCTTGGCGGCGCCCGCCTTCCGACCGGTCGCCGCCTTCACGCCACCAGCCTTCTTTGCGCCGGCCGCACGGCCGCCCTTCTTCTCCTTGCTGGCCGGAGCGGCGCGCTTCTTCTTGGCACCGCCAGCACGAGCCTTGCCGCCCTCGGCCGCCCCCCCGCCGCCGGCGCCGGCAAGCTTGAACGAGCCGGACGCGCCCTTCCCCTTCGTCTGCACCAGCTCGCCCGCCACGACGGCCGACTTGAGGTACTTCTTGATAAACGGCGCCAGCTTCTCCGCGTCCAGCTTGTAGTGCGCGGCAATGTACTTCTTGATCGCCTGCAGCGACGACCCGCCGCGCTCCTTCAGACTCTTGATGGCGGCCGTCACCATCTCAGAGGTGCGCGGGTGCGCAGGCTTGGCGCGCGGCTTCTTCGCAGACTTGGCCTTCTTCGTAGTGCCGGTGGCGGCGGGTGCCGCAGCAGTCTCGTTCATAGCCGCCTGATCTGCCATTTCGACGACGCGCGTAACACACAGCGAGAGCGAGAGCGAGCGGGACGGCAGGCACGCAGGCACAGCACAGCAGAGCAGAGAATCACAAGGGCCCAGCCAGTGTCGCGGGCGGGCGCGGACGGCCGAGAGAGCGGCCGCCACTCTGCGCGCCGCCGCGCCGCGCCTCCCGCGCTTGCTACCGCCCAACGTCCGACAGCCTGTGCGGAGCAGCCCCAAACCTGCGCCACAACCGCCCGCGCCTTTCAAACCACCGAGGATGGGGCTACACACAGCCACACCACAGTCGCCAACCAGTCGCCACGGCAGCGCCGCAAACCACGGCCAAACTGCAGCTACCGCGCGCTACAGCCTGGGTCGGCCCGCCGAGAATCGCCGCCCCCGCCCAAATGCCGCCCCCACAGCCCCAGCCGACGACCCGCCACAATGGCCAAACCTTCGGCAAAACTCCCACACCGTCGCCGCGGCAGCCCGGCCAGCGCGGCCGGCGCCACAGCCACACAAGCCGAGGCGTGCGGCGATGACGGCCGTGCAAACGCGCCTCCGCCGCCCCATCGCCTTCCGTCGCCCTCCCGCCGTTTCCCGATCGGCCCGCAGCCGTCGGGCCACATCGCGCGCCGTCCTCCTCCTCTCGCCCGCCAACATTCACAGCCGTTTCTCAACAATTGCCCGCCGCAAACGGACGCCGCCTGCGCAACAGGCGCCGCCGCCCCTCGCCGCTTCCGACCCAACCCCTCGACCGAGGCAAACCGCAATCCGAATCTACAGACCAACCCAATCTGCCGTCAGCACACACGACAGCCGACCTTACACGTTACGCGTTACACATTACGTTTACACGTCTAGGTTAGGTTAGGTTAGGTTAGGTTAGGTTAGGTGGACGTGGGTTAGGTTAAGGGGACTTGGGTTAGGTTAAGCGTCAAACTTAGGTTAAGCATTCAAACACGTCAGGCGTCAGAGGTTAGGTTCGGTTAGGTTAGGTTACACGTTAGGTTAAGGGGTCAGTGCTAGGTTAAGAAGCGTCAAACGTAGGTTAAAAAGCGTTCAAAAAACGTGAGGCGTGAGCCGGACAGCTTTCCTTACGTAGACGTTAGGGGCTCAGGCTGAGCTCACCTCACCACAGGTTAGGTTAGGTTAGGTTCGGTTCGCTCAGCGTAAAGCGCCGAGGTCAGGCTACGTTCGTTCACCTTCGGGCGCCACACTTTCGGTTGAAAGGTCGCGACGGGACGACGTCGGCAGGCACGCCGCAAACAAACAAACAAACAAACAAACAAACAAACAAAACGTACAGACGACGTCGACAACCGCCGACAGACGGGGAGCAGCACGACCACGACCAGATACCGAGCGCGAACGAGACACACGCGAACCACCCCCACCGGCCAAAGGGCACCACACAACAACCCAGAGCACCACGTGTCGACACCAGGGCAACCGCCCGCAACTGCGCTTTCCGCGCCGGCCCGGATGCACGTCGTGCTACAACAACACCACTACCGTACACAGCCGCTGTTCACAACATCACTATCATGCGCGCCCGCGGCTCGCCGCCGTCGCGGTCGCACCCCCAACGCCAGCACTTTTGCACCACCATTCACACGCACCGCAACACAGCTCGCCGACACAGCCGAACAAAACAACCACCACACAACAACACAACGCCGCCGCCGCCGCCTCTACTTGTGCCGGCGACCCACCCCGCCGATGGCGCACCTTTCGCCAGCCGGCAATCGACACGCACCCACCCACCCCCCCCCCCGGGGCCCAGTGCAAAAAAAAAACACACAAAAGAAAAAAAAAACAAAAAAAAACACACACACACAAAAACGACACGGGAGGCGCACACCGCCACTTCGCGCGCACGCCACCAACCAGTCGTCGTCTCAAAATAACAAACAAACACCAAAAAACAAACAAAATAAACTAACAACTAGGGCAACACAAAACAAAACAAAAAAACAAAAAACGCCTCGCACGAACCGCCCACAAAAAGGACACGCACACGCACAGCCTCTGCTGACGGCCACGACGCAGCGGCACGCTGCTCCTGTCCCGCGCCCCGCGCCCCACTCGATTCACAACACTCACGCGACACCGTCAACGACGGGCTCGCTTCCCGCAACCTACCACCTTTCCGCCACGACGCACAGCCCCAGCCCCACCCGACGACGCCCGTGGCAACGACTGCACTTTCAACACCGCCTCCCCCTTCCCCCCCAACACACACACAGCCAGCCAAAAACGCACTCGCGACCCACACATGCACGTGCATCGGCACACGCCAACCAGTCAACGTCGACAACCACACGCAAGGCTCGAAACGAAACCGGCGTCCTTCCACGTTGCCATCAAGCTACACGACACAAGACACAAGGAACCAACACAACAGCCGGCCCCACTAATTCCCACTCTCACGCCGCAAAAAGCACACCGAAACCGCCAAACGCACGCACATTCCCCTTCGCACTGACACCGACCGGCTCGCTACCACACCTCCCGGCAGCCGTTTCACAAACATGACACGGCGTGACGCGACATCACGGGCCTACGCACACCGGACCCACTCACACTCTCTCCTTTCCTTCTGTTTTTCCCGACGCCTTCGGCCGGGCACACGCGGCACAACGCCGCCAATTCACCACACCGCCCACACAGTCGACAAGCGCCCGCCCTGTACGGCACACGCAACGACGCAGCGCAGCAAAGGGCGCCCGCAACACATACCTCTCCTCTCTCTCTCTCTCTCTCTCTCTCTCTCTCTCCGCCGCCCGACGCGCCAACCGCCACACCACACCGCCAGCCACTCGCAAATTGTGCACTGCCACCAGCCACACGTCCAACACGCCGCGCCGCCTCCGGCCACCCGCCAGGGGGCGCTCACGTCCGCGACAACAGCGCGGCCCGCCGGGCCGGGCCGAACCGAACCGAGCCGCCGCTGCTCTGCACTCGGCACGGCCACACCCTGCTGCAGACCGGGCTCGTCTCCCTGTACGCGTCTGCCTGCGCATCAACACAACGGGGCAAGTGAGCAAACCCCGTCACAACACGCCACATCGCGCAATGGCCGTGCCGACCTTTTTCTCTCTACCGCCATCCCTTCTTCTCGCGTTTTACTCGTTGTTGCTGCAGCGGCGCACACCTACACATCCACAGCCCCAGCCGGCCTCACCTCAGGGCCCGCCGCCAGCGTCTCCTCCTCGGGCACAGGTGCGGTGCTGTGGCCGCCCATCCAACCGCATTGCTGGCCGTCCAGTCCAGCCGCCAGGCGTTCCCACTGCCGCGCACCGACCCTGCTGCAGAAAACGAAGCATAGCCAGACCGACCGATACACAAAGCAAGCCGTCGCCTCGCCTCTTGTCCTTCCTTCCGCCCCCGCCCTTCTCACACCACCGCCTCTCCACTTTCGCCCCCCCCTCCTTTTTTTTTTCTTATTTGTTTCTTTCTTTCTTTCTTTTCTTTCTTTCTTTCTTTCTTAGGGCCGTCTCTCCTTCCCGCCATGGCGGTTACGGCACCGCCTGCAGCAGCGGATTTTTGCGCCCACACGCCTACTCCTACCACCATTAACCTTGCCCTGCCCTGCCCATCAACGTCGCAGTCGAACCGACGCTTGCCAACACACTGCCCACGTTCCTTTCTCTTTTCGGCCTACGCCCATTACGCGCCGCCGCCACAGCCTATTACTCTCCCTTCCCTTCCCACAACACACCGACGTCATCACACGCACCCAAAACAGGGGCCACGACCGTGTTCCTCGCCCACTCCCATCCCGCACGGTACGCACATTCCCAACTACTACCGCGCACCCTCCCTTCCAATCTGTGTGTCTGTGTCCTGTCCGCGCGTGACGCCTCTCAACATCCGCCGTCCCCCGTCCCCCGTCCCGTTTTCGCCCCCATGCCGTCGTCGCGCCGCCTCCTCCTCCCCGTCCACCGCCGCCCCTGTCCGCCCCGCACCACACCATACACCGCTGCTTGTCCCGGCCGTTGCCACCAAAGGCGCCAACCGCAAACGCGCCACGCCGCAGCCCCCGTGCGTCTCGCTCGCTTGCATCTCCGTGCCGACGCTGCCTCTCTTCCCGCACGCACTCGACCTCGACAACACAGTCTTTGGCTCCGCCACTGCGTGTTCCGGTGGTGCGCACGCTGCAACACGTATGTATTCATTACCAGAGCGATGGCGAGGCATGACAGCATCTCTGTCTGACCAGAGAGTTATTTATCGTTGCTAGTCGGCGCTTGGACCGAGCCAGACGACAGTAGTGGCACGCAGCGAGTCGCCAGGAACAGTTGTTATATATATTGTAGCGCGAGTCGGCAGAGGTAGTAGTCAGTCGACAGTAGTAGCGGGTGGACGGTTGTACTGAGCGGGCGTCGGCGGCGTGCTCTGCTCGTCTCGCGACTCTGGTCACGGTTCGGGACGATGTACAGTATATTGTGTTATAATAACAAGGTAGTGTGAAGCTGCATTGCGCAAATCTGATAACGTATGTTAATTGTACTTATTTTGTTCAACAACAAATGCCCCAATATTACGTTTTTTCTCAAGTAACTTTTTTTTTTTTTTTTTTTTTTTTAAAGAAAAACATTCACTTTTTAAAGACTACTTCCTATGGCATTTCCCTCCAAGGAGTGCAATTAATTACCAGCCAGCACTCATTCATTGCACACAGCTGTGTAAGGGGTATCTACAATTGAGGAGCAGATATAAATGCACTTTTTTGTGTGTGTGTCTTTTTTCATTGGGGTAACGATCTTTGGCTCTTTTTATTCTGAATACAGGGCCAAAGGTCAACGCTGCTGCCCTCATACAATGTATCAGGTTTCATTATGTCTGTTGCACTGTTACTTATCGTTGGGTTTGTTTTGTAGGGACGTTAACATTCTGGCACATTTTTATTATCATCGGACTCTCTGCTATTTGTGCGGGGAGGTTATACCTGGGTCCATTTCCATTTACATTTTAATCTTGATAGACTTTTTGTTTTCTTTTTTTTGTTTCTTGTTGTTTTCCCTTCTTTTTTTGTTGTTTTGTTTTGTTTTGTTTTTCCCGCTCTCACCACCGCCGCCGCATCACGCCATGGCCTCCCCCTTACGTTTTTGGTTTCTTTTTCTGTTCTTCAACTGCTTCAACATCACCGCGCCCCATTTCCACACCACAGCCATCAGCCTCCAAGACGGGCAGGCGCAGTGTGCCATTTCCGGCGCACAAGCACACCCGTACGGTACTCTCCTCGCCCCCACGCCACCAACAACACAGCGACCACGCGGCTTTCAGGCATGGCACGGCACCGGCGAAATGCGCCGCCCCCGCCCCCGCCCCTCCGCGCATCCGTCCGTCTCGCCACGTTCACTGACAGCCGCGTCTGCGGCTACACCACGACAACCACAACACAACAACGCTCCCCTCCCTGGCACCTCATTGTTTTTCTCCTCCTCTTTTGCACAAACCACAACGCCGAGCACAGGCGCAAGCCACCCACACCGCGCCCCTCCCCGTCCCGTCTTTTGGCCGCCGCTCCTCGTTCGCCCCCTCCCATCTCCCGAATGCCATGCCAGCAGCGTTACGCATGCCCCTCCCCTGTCCACACAACACTACCGCCAAACGAACAGCCTTCCGGGCCACATGCAGGGCACGCCCACCTCCAAACACTGCCAATTCACGGACGCAATTCGCTAAACACACACACACACACACACACACACACACACACACACTTTCTCGACACCTTTCTGTAGGGAGGGTGCGTCATCTCGACCGTGACAGAGTGACGGCAACTATCGACGATCCATTTCCCCCCCACTGGTAAAACATGTCCACTAAACACCTACATACATCATTCAAGTACACAGACAATAGCATACACACAATGGGAGGGCACACGAACATGGACGGCACGGCACTGTCATACACTCTTCCTCAGAACCATATCAACAAACGTTACGTACATCCGGGAAAGCGAAAGCAAAAAGCAAAGGCAAAAGCCCAATGCAGCCGTCAAAGGTAACGTTCACCACGGCAGACACTTGCAGCCGCGCCGCCGTTAAACGCATTTCAGTGCGGCTCCAATACGCCTCCGACACGGGACCGTTCCGTTGCTCTACGAATGCGTTCCTCCCTTTTTCCCTTCCTCTCTCTTTTGCCCCCCCTCTGTCCGTTCCTCCTGCACTCTTGCCTCATTCCTCACGTTCTGCCCAGACATTCGACCGATCAAAGTCAACCTTTCGTTACCGTTCTCGGCGCGACGGTGTACAACAGTATGACGGGTGTGCCCAAGACTTCGGTTCAGTTGCGTGACGCCGGTCTATCGCGCCGATCGACAGTTACTCAGGGGGCGACGGATCGGACCACGTCACCGACACACAAAACTATGTCAAACAAACAAATACATACCGGATGGACACAGACAAACACGTGTACAGACATTCGCCAAAAACGACCGCCGCCGCCGCCGCCGTCTAGCGTCGCGCTTACTGTACTGCACTGGACACGCGTGCATCTCGAATGACGACATCGGTGTGCGTGCGTCGTACGCAATCAGTCAGACACGGCTATCAAAAATCAGAGTCGAATGGTACATCGTCGTGCGTGTCGCCGTACACGTACAGTACAATACAACAACAATGCGTCTTAATGGCACGTTCATTTCAACGTCACTCCACACACCTCCACGCTGCAGTTACGTCGCACCATTGTCAACTCGGCGTACAGCAAAGGGAATAGTGGGCGGCAAAACATTTCACATCTCACCCTCGCCATGTGTCATGTGCAAACCAAACCCGCAGACGGCCGTCGTTACGGTGACACAACGCCAACGAGGCGTGCCACCATTCCACGCCACGGCGACCAACCTCGTGGCCGTACCCCGCAACAACGCTTTGACGCGGACCCCCCCACCCACAATCAAAATGCACACATCACAGCCGTCCACAAAACAACAACAACAATTCCGCCCTTCCCGCAAAGGCACGTTGGTGGCCCTGAAAAGGGCCGTTTTGCCGCTCTCGCAACGGAGGAGCCTTCTCCATCCTTCCTTCCATTCCAGAGCCACCTCCTTACTTGGAGCTCGTGTACTTGGTCACCGCCTTCGTGCCCTCGCTCACGGCGTGCTTGGCCAGCTCGCCAGGCAGCAACAGCCGCACAGCGGTCTGGATCTCGCGGGACGTGATGGTCGAGCGCTTGTTGTAGTGCGCCAGGCGAGAAGCCTCGGCCGCAATGCGCTCGAAAATGTCGTTCACGAAGCTGTTCATGATGCTCATCGCCTTCGACGAGATGCCCGTGTCAGGGTGCACCTGCTTCAGCACCTTGTAGATGTAGATGGCATAGCTCTCCTTCCTCTTGCGCTTCTTCTTCTTGTCGCCCTTCGAAATGTTCTTCTGCGCCTTGCCAGCCTTCTTGGCGGCCTTCCCGCTAGTCTTGGGCGGCATCTCGAACGAACGTACGGCAGCAGCAACACCAGTAGCAAGCGCTCCGCTCTAGTCAGCGTCTCCCCACACAGTGGCACCCGCCGCCAGCCGCCGCCGCACCTTTACCAGCTCGCCCTGTTGCGGCCGCCGACCAATGGGGCGCGCGCGCAACCGGCCGCCGCACCCGAGCCCATAAAGCACCCCCACCCCGGCTGCGCCGGCACGGCCGCGACGACAGGCCAACGGCTGGAGGAGGCACGGCCGTTTACGTCAAAAGGACGATCAAACACCACCAGACGCACCTACCAGACCTCAACACCCTAGAGGCCACCGGGGTGAACGTGAACACTGCCATCGGGCAGATCACGTTCGTGTCGGTCTATAGACCACCCAGGGGCAACCTGGAGCCGACCGACTTCGACGAGCTGCTGACGGTGGGGAGGCGAGTGTTCATTGCGGGTGATCTCAACGCGAAACACACGCAGTGGAACTCGCGCCTCACAAACGTCAGCGGCCGCCGACTCCTCCGAGCCGCACTTAGAAATGGCGCCTACGCCCTAGGGCCATACGAGCACACCATCTTCCCAGGCCGTAGACAGTCGGACGTGCTAGATATCGCCCTAATCAAGGGAATAGAGCATCACGTGACTGCTAGCACACGATGTGCTCTGTCGTCAGACCACGTGCCTGTGGTGTACGACATAGACATCGTAGGCACAGCAGTAACACCGCGACGCCGTAACTACAGGCGCATGGACGTAGACAGGTACCAAGAGGGCGTGACCACTCTATTAGTAGACGCACCAAACGTGGACGAAGTGGGCGCCGAAGCTGCCCTGCGGTTACTAAACCGCCATCTACTACAAGCAGCCGAAGCAGCCACCCCACCTCCACCACCACAGCAGCCAGATCACTCCCGTCGCCTCCCACCACAAATACGTGAAGCGATCAGGGAGAAAAACCGAGTTTTCAGGGAATGGCAGCTCACACGACAACCAGCCACTAAAAACCGCCTCAATCGCATGCAGCGGGAGATCAAGGCTGCGGTTGAGGCATACAGAAACCAAAACTGGGCCGATCTAGTGGAAACACTAAACCCAGAGGACGGCAGCGCCTGGCGCACGGTGAAGTCCTTCCTGCGCCGACGACAACGGGTCCCCCCGCTACACGTCGGACAGGACATCATCTGCAGCCCCGACGCAAAAGCAAGCAGCCTGGCTGACCACTTTGAGGAGTCTTTCACGCCTGTTGAAGACCACCTAGATCTGGATCACATCCGTAGGGTAGAGGAGCAATTGCCTGTCTTCCTGATGGCGCGAGAGGAGGGCGACGAAATAGAGCCAATCTCGGAAGAGGAAGTGGCGGCGGAACTACAGACGCTCAACACCAAAAAAGCAGGAGGCAGTGACGGAGTAGACAACTTGCTACTTAAAAACCTACCTGCAGAAGCTCACCAGCCACTAGCAGCGTTATTCAACTGGGTCCTTCGCACAGGGAACTACCCTTCTGAGTGGAAACACGCAGAAGTGGTAGCCTTCCCCAAAGCAAACAAGGACCCACGACATGCCGCCAACTATAGACCGATCAGTCTACTCCCCTCACTTTCGAAGGTGTTCGAGCGTCTGTACGCCAAACGGCTCCTACAACACCTCACAGCGGAAAGTGTCATTCCAGATGAACAATTTGGTTTCCGCAGCGGCCACTCCACAACACACCAGCTCATGAGACTGGTCGAGGAAGCCATGCGAGCACTGGAGACGAGGGAATACCTAGGGGCGGTATTCCTAGACGTCACCAGAGCATTCGACTCCGTGTGGCACGATGGCCTCGTGTACAAGCTCTTTGTACACGGGGTACCGACGTCACACGGAGTACTGATCAAATCGTACCTGGATGCAAGGACCTTCCACGTCAGGTTAGACGATGGAAAGTCTACTCGACGTAAAATCCGAGCAGGAGTACCGCAGGGTTCAGTTTTAGGCCCCCTATTGTACACAGCCTACACAGCAGACGCCCCGCAGACAGCGCGAGTTAAGATGGCACTATACGCCGACGATACCGCGCTGTTCGTGCGGAGTATGAACGCAGCGGAGACCAGGAGGCAACTCCAGATAGGCTGTGACGTCCTGGGCGCATGGTCGACAAAGTGGCGGCTCAAGTACAATGCAGCAAAGAGCCAGGCAGTGATCTTCACGAGAAGAGCACTGCCGCCCGATCTCCAACCGGTCAGCATTATGGGAGGCCCCATCCCATGGAGCAAGACCGGAAAATACCTCGGGGTCACCCTCGACCAAAGGCTCACTTGGCGACCACACGTCCAGGAAGTCCGGGACAGAGCTATAGGACGACTAAGAGTCCTGTACCCTCTGTTAAATCCCACATCGACCCTTCCCCCACACCATGGCATTACACTCTACCTCGTACTTATAAGACCAGTGCTGGAGTACGCGGCAGTGGTGTGGGGAAATGCAGCAGATGTACACATAGGTGCACTACAGAGGGTGCAGAATCGAGCGCTGAAACTCGCTCTGCGCCTACCTAGGCGGTACTCCACGGCTCAATTACACGAGCAAACAGGCATTCCGCTCCTTAGAAATAGATTCCAACAGTCAGCCAGGCTGTTCTATGCGAAGGCCGAAACCTCGCAAAACCGGCTCATAAAGGACCTGGGCCAACAAACACACCACAGGCCAACAACACGTTGGCCTGACCTGTTACGTGAGTAACACACAGGAACATACTCAGGACGCCAAGAGCGTCCAGCACGGACAGACCATTAAGACAGGCGTAAAAATCCCTAACCCAAAGTACTAGCAGGAGTAGCACCAAGTGCTTAGCCTGCATCCTCAACGAACCAGGGCAGGTTCGTTAGGTAAAGAGCGAGCGAGCTGCGCCGGCACGGACTCTGTGCTGCTAGCCTCGAGCCTCGAGAACACAAAGAGCGAACAAAGGAAGCGGGAAATGCCTTCCACTGATGTGTAAGCGCACTCCCGTCCTGAGTTCACTCCAAGATATAAAAGCAAATTGTCGTGTCTCCCATCACAGCTAGGCGAGATGTTCTGGAAAGCTGGAACGTAGGGAAACCGATAGTCAGGGATTGTCGCAAGTCAGGGCCCTGTCCGCGGACAGACCAGCCCGCGCTTGCAGCGCAAAGGCCAGAATAATAGGGTGAGTTTCACATTACACACATTACACCACACAGAAAAACTACTGCCATAACACAGCAACACGCGGAAGGACGACATGTCGTCCCACGCGACTACCAGCGCGTGCGAAAGCTCGCGCATAATCATTGCGGGTGACAACACTGCACCGACGATGACGACCGCGAACCCAAATCCGACCCTGCCACTGACACCGGACCAAGAGTTGATGCCACCACCGAATCACGACCCAGCACCCGCCCACGCATCGGACAAAATACTGTCTGACGCAACGGATGACGAAAGTCAACAAACTGGAGACCGCAAACGGACTAGGAAGACGAGCACTAACCCAAAGTCAAGACCCAAAAAACCTGGGGACTCAAAACCGAAGCAGACAAAAGCGCCACAAACAACAAATAAGGAGTCACCGATCGACAAACCACAGCTACAGGACAACCCACCACTCCATCAGAGCACACAAGAAACGACAGAAACACACAAAAAAACTGGGGAACAAGATGATGACGACGGGGAATGGGAGACAATAACCAGCAAGCGTACACGACGTAACACGGCAGACAAAACGGACACTCAAGAACAACCAGTAATTCAAACCAGAGAAGAAATCAAACTAAAAGTTGAAAATCTCAACTCAGACGAAACGCAAAAAACACTCTACGAACAACTAAAGAGATACAATGTACTCCAACATATTACAACCATGGAAGTACACAGAAATCAGACAGCGCTCATAACAAGCCAACACCCTGACATAGAAACCATAATCCACAAAACCATCTGTACCCAATACCGACCAGAGGCAAAAGTCAGCAGAATTAGCAAACCCTTCCGTCAAACACAACAAAAACACTTTAACGAACCACTGCTCAGTGTAGTCATCACAAAAGTCGAGTACGAAATAACAGAAAAAGACATTGAGGAAGAGCTAACGAACTTAGGACTGCAATACACAAAAGTGAAAAGGATCATGTCCAGGGAATATGGAAAACCCATACAAAAAATGCGGGTAATCACCAGAAGTAAAGACACAATCGACAGCCTGTTAAAGAACCATTTCAAACTATTCTGCAAGTTCCACCCAGTTGAAGAATCGCACATACCACCACCACAGCCTGCACAGTGCGCCAAATGTCACACATTTGAACACACCACAGAAAATTGCAAAAGCAAAATCCGATGCAATAGGTGCGGAGGCCCACACGTAATCGCGGCATGCCAACAAGAACCTGGCAAACCAATTTGCGTAAACTGCTCAGGTGAACACCTATCAACAGACGTCAAATGCCCCAAGCGCCCAAAGGCGCCGACATCAATCGAAGCGACGGCTAAAATTATATGCACCGACGAACCCGTGCACATAAAAACAACTGGCAACAAATGCGATGAACCACAAGCGGTAGCATGCGAAGACTTCCTCAGGGCAACAACACTCGCCCTAATGAACATACTTCCAGACAGAAAAAACCTGGTCCTGAGCGCTATGAGGGAGGTCTCCAAAACCTTCTTTAAACGCGAAATAAACGTCACACAGGCATGGAACAAGGTCCACTTCAGCATCTCACCAGTCAGCGACAACAAAAAAGCGCAGGGGGAGAGAAACAACCACACAAATAATCAATCACCTTCGCAGACATGATCAAGAACAGTGCGAAACTCGGCTTCGTTAATGCCAATGGTTTTAACACGAAGAAACCGCTCATTGAGCGGCTCATAAGGGGCGAAAATGTGCAAATACTAGGTATCACAGAAACCAGGGCAGGACAGGCACCCATCAGCATATCAAACCACACATGCTACCGCAAGGATTCCATAACAGAAGCCAGACACAGGGGATGGGCCCACGGGGGAGTAGCACTGTTACATCACAAAAAAATACCAGCAGTACAGATACAGCTCCCACAATGCTACGACGACCAACAAATCATTGTAATTAAAGTAGCGACCAGACATATAAAAACAGTACACGTAGCCATACTTTATGTGCCGCCAACCGAGGAACTATCGAAAAACTTAATACAACACATAACCACATTGGGGCCAAGCATCATATTCGGAGACTTCAACGCCAGATCCGTCAACTTTGGAGACCATAGGACTAACAGAAATGGAACAATACTGGAGGAACTACTACAGGAGAACGAACACATCATAAAGTTACCCAATGAAGAGCCAACATTCATAAACCACACGGGAACCTCAATACCAGACCATGTACTCATCACAACCAACATAGCGCGGCACATAGGGGATATAACAATAGGAGAAAGCATCGGCAGCGACCATCTACCACTACTCATGAAAACAACGCTACTTTACCCCGAAACAACGAAACCAGAGAAAAAGACATTTAAAGACAGAAAAAATATAGATGCAGAAAAATACGTCCAACACATAACGCAAAACCTTACAATAACCGACGCGGACATAACGACGGAGAACGACATGGAAACACTTAACGAACACATAACAAGCACAATCAATGAAGCCATAGAAATTAGTGCACCAACAAGGACCATAATAGAGGGGAGACCTAAGATTCCGGCAACCATCCTGACACTAATTAAACAAAAAAGGCAGGTCTATGCCCAATACAAGAGGACTGGGGACCCAACTGTAAAAAATCAGTGGAACAGGTTAAATGGACAAGTCAGGCACCTACTCAGGGAGTACAGAGCCAAAACTCTGAATGAAAAAATACAAAAACTTGATCCAAAAGATCCAGCAGACTTTTGGCGTAAATTCAAAAGAATTACAGAACAAAAACAAGGCGAAGAAACACCACTAATCGTTAACGGTGAAATAACGACATCTGAAAGAGACAAAGCCCAAGCATTCATGGAAACACTAAAAGAAGTTTACACACACCCGCTAGACGCCAGGTTCGACGACAAACAACAAAGAACAATAGAGATGGAAACCACCAAACACCTGGAAGAAACGTATCACAACATATACGACGAAGACCAAATGGCACTTCTAACAGATATCACGACAACAGAAATCAGACAGGCAATAGCCAGCGGAAAAGTCACGGCACCAGGCGCGGACGGCATCACTCGCAGGCACCTGAGACTAATACCAGCAGACATAATAACACCAGCACTACAGAAACTCTACAACGCAGCACTAAATCTACATAAAACACCACAGCAGTGGAAAAATGCTGAGATTAGGATGCTACCGAAACCCAACAAACCAAAACACGACGCCAGGTCATACAGACCCATTGCCCTACTACCGGTTATCGCCAAAACATTCGAAACTATTCTAACAGAAAGACTACAAAAATTCGCGGACAACAAAAATATACTACCTGACGAACAAGCAGGCTTCCGAAAAAACAGAAGCACAATAGACCCGATCTTAAGAATGATCAGTAGTAGCGTTGAGGCAATAAACAGCGGAAACGCGGCAGCAACGCTCCTACTGGACATTGAAAGGGCCTTTGATAAAGTATGGCATATGGGTCTGATTAACAAGCTCATCAGATACAGAATCCCAATCGAGACAATAAAGCTCATACAAAACATAATAACGGAGCGGTACATCCGAATTAAAGTAGGGAGCGAACTGTCCGAGAGATCCCAACCAAAGGCAGGCGTACCCCAAGGAGCCATAATATCGCCACTGCTCTATAACTTATACACAGCTGACATCCCAATTCCAGTAGGACTAAACGAGGAAATAGCCCTCTACGCCGATGATACAGCTTTCTGGTGTCAGGCGGCTACTACAGAACTAATAGCCTCAAAAACAAATAGATACATCCAGGCGCTAGAAGAATGGATGTCGGTCTGGAGAATCCGCCCCAACCCTACTAAATCACAACTACTGATAATAAGGCATAGAAATCTAACACAAGATAATAAACAAGACCCAAAGAACGCCCAAATAGCACTATGGGGACAGAAACTTGAACCAACAAAGACAGCGAAATACCTTGGACTTGAAATTGACAATCTGCTTAACTGGGAGAGGAACACCACGCAAAAAATAGGAATGGCAAACGCAAAACTAACTAGGATCCGACTACTTCAACACCGAAATGGAGGAGCCTCTACACCTGTGGCACTACACATATACAAAATGTACGTACGACCAATCATAGAATATGGTGCGATAGCCTGGTGCGGAACAACAACCCAGTGCAACAAGATAATGTCCGCAGATAGAAGAATGCTGAGGACAATCGGCAAAATCCCATATGAACGGACAGCCACGCTACACACCACTCTTGGGATTGACCCAATGGAAAACCGACTCCTAAAACAAATTGCCACATACGGAAACAATAGGTTACAAACAAATGAAAATATAAAACAGCTCATACAGAGAACTCCATATCACCTAAACATACCTAGATTTAAATACCCGTATCCGCCACTCATAATAGCAATAGCGACAGAAAAAATCCATCCAGGGAAACACCCAGACATCAAGACCATCACAGAAGACAAGGAATTACCACATCACCTACAAACACAATAAAATACAAAAAAAAAAAAAAAAAAAAAAAAAAAAAAAGACACAAGAACAAGGAACCCAACCCAACTCCAGCTGAGGTTTTAGGGGGTTTCCCTCAGCCGTAAGGTAAATACCGGAGTTGCGTATATCCCCCTGCACAAAAAGTGCAAAATGACAATAATATCAAAAAGAAAAGAACAAAAAATTCAGAAACCAAACCAAAAACAAAGAAAGATCCTATACCCTATGAAGCAAAATAAATGGTACCACCACAGAAAAACGTAAGAATATGCTAAGGCTCCAAAGCGGCAATAAGCCCTCCATGAGCCCGCCCCACCCTTCCGGTGGAGGAATGAAAGTTAAAAAAAAAAAAAAAAAAAAAAAAAAAAAAAAAAAAAAAAAAAAAAAAAAAAAACTCCGCTGCTCGACTCGCTGCCGCTCGCACCGGTCGTTTTCGTTTCCGTTTCGTGTGCACCGTCGCTAGCCCATCGCCATGTCCGGACGCGGAAAGGGAGGCAAAGTCAAGGGCAAGTCAAAGTCCCGCTCAAGCAGGGCTGGGCTCCAGTTCCCGGTCGGCAGAATCCACCGCCTCCTGCGCAAGGGAAACTACGCAGAGCGCGTCGGCGCCGGGGCGCCCGTCTACCTCGCCGCCGTCATGGAGTACCTCGCGGCTGAGGTGCTCGAGCTGGCCGGAAACGCGGCCCGCGACAACAAGAAGACGCGCATCATCCCGCGCCACCTGCAGCTTGCCATCCGCAACGACGAGGAGCTCAACAAGCTCCTGTCGGGCGTCACCATCGCACAGGGTGGTGTCCTGCCCAACATCCAGGCCGTCCTGCTGCCAAAGAAGACCGAGAAGAAGGCCTAAAGGAGGCCAGGCAATCGCAGCGCCGCGTGCTCCCCTGCACGCAACGCGCTTTGCCGGCTCGGCTCGGCCCACAACAATCGGCCCTTTTCAGGGCCACCACACAAACCTACGTCCAAAGCAAAATTTCAGTCGTCCTCGCCGCACCTTGTTTTGTTTTGTTTTAACTTTGCACTTTCACAGCACAGCCGCCGCCTGGCGGCGCGCGTCCGCCATCTTGTCGTCCACACAGCCCGTGTGGCCCAACACACACATTTTTTGCACGGTCGCAGTCGCCTTCCAAACGACAACGGCAGCAATAATGACCATTGTTAAAGGGAGGCGTGTCGACACACCGCCCTCCACTCCCGCGCGCAACGGCCGTCGACACGAACGAAACAAACAGCTGATCCGGCCGCCTATGCCCTACACGCCTTGCCTCGGAAACCCCAACGCCGCCGCAAACACACAGAGCCAAACCACGCAAGCAAGCAAATAATCACCGCCTCTCGCACAACAACACACAGCCCGCCATCTCCATCGCGATCGATACAAAGACACACAATAACAAACACAAACGAAGCAGCTCCACTCTCTCTCACACACACACACAGCCAGCCACATGACACGTTTCCTTTCCTTCTCCCCTCCCAGTCACATCACGTCGCTCAAACGGAAAGAAACAAACAAACAAACAACACACGCAGCAACAACACAGACTCTTTCGCACTTTTCAACTTCCGAACAGTGTGGTGGCCCTGAAAAGGGCCGTTTTCTAGTCTCTCCCACCCACGAGCACGGCCGCGGGAAGGCCAGCGCCCGCTGCGACGCAGCCTAACCGCCGAAACCGTACAGGGTGCGCCCCTGCCTCTTCAGGGCGTACACCACGTCCATGGCCGTCACAGTCTTGCGCTTGGCGTGCTCAGTGTACGTCACCGCGTCGCGGATCACGTTCTCCAGGAACACCTTCAGCACCCCGCGGGTCTCCTCGTAGATCAGACCAGAGATGCGCTTCACGCCGCCCCTGCGAGCCAGGCGGCGGATGGCGGGCTTCGTGATGCCCTGGATGTTGTCGCGCAACACCTTGCGGTGCCGCTTGGCGCCACCCTTGCCGAGCCCCTTTCCTCCCTTGCCGCGGCCTGTCATCCTTCCTTCCTCGGGCAAAGCAAAACGTGCACAAACAGCAGCTGCAGCGGCTGGCGAGTCGGCTACGGTCTGCGCCCAGCGCGCCCGCCGCCCCCCTATATAGACTCTGGCCCGCCCTCCCCCCACCACGCGCAACCGAGGGCATATAAGCGCAGCACGGAGGCGCGCGGGCCCGTTGTCAAGGCAGCACCGGACGCCGCGCCGCACCTAACCTCCACGCACGCCGCTCCGCTACCGCTACCGCTACCGCCATGGCCCGCACAAAGCAAACGGCCCGCAAGTCCACCGGCGGAAAGGCGCCGCGCAAACAGCTCGCCACCAAGGCGGCGAGGAAGAGCGCGCCCGCCACCGGAGGCGTCAAGAAGCCCCACCGCTACAGGCCGGGCACCGTCGCCCTGCGAGAAATCAGGCGCTACCAGAAGAGCACAGAGCTGCTCATCCGCAAGCTGCCATTCCAGCGCCTAGTGCGCGAGATCGCCCAGGACTTCAAGACCGACCTGCGCTTCCAGAGCTCCGCAGTCATGGCCCTGCAGGAGGCCAGCGAGGCCTACCTCGTCGGCCTCTTCGAAGACACCAACCTGTGCGCAATCCACGCCAAGCGCGTCACCATCATGCCCAAGGACATCCAGCTCGCGCGCCGCATCCGCGGCGAGCGCGCCTAAGCCGCGCCGCGGCACCGCACCGCACAAACAAAAACGGCCCTTTTCAGGGCCACTAACATCTCTCCGTCGCGAGCAAACTTTGTCGGTCGCCTGCCTCTCGCCCCACAACCACACAAAAAAAAACAAAAAAAAAACCACCACTTCCCGTCCGTCCGCCACACCCGCTCACTCTGCCTGCCTGCCTGCTAGCAGCGCGCAACAATCGCACATCATCCCTCCCCGGCCGCTCAAAGCGCACAATACCCAACGGCCGACGTCACACCGCACGGGTGGCTGGCCGGCCGCCGCTTTCGTTTCGAAAACAAAACCCGCACCAACGGCCAGGCAGGCGCGCTCTACACGCCACCGAAATCCCCGCCGACTCCTTCCACATCTCAACGTGCCCCCCCCCCCCCGTTGCAAAACATAACACACACAAAGAAACAAACAAAGACCGGACACGACGAGACAAGACATCCGAGAAGAACTGAACGCAGGCAAGCCCAACCAACGTATTCAAAAACAACGTGACAGAAAAACCAACCGTCGGCCGCCGCCAAAAGCACGGCGACACTCCTCAACAACAACAACAACAACACCACCACCACCGCTACCGCCGCCCACACCCGCCACCGACCCCCGCAATCCAACCACCACGGCACGCAAACAGCATCCCCACGGGCATACAGACAGACACCCACACCAAACGCAACACGACAATCAAAACCTTCCCCGACGTGCTTTGATGGCCCTGAGAAGGGCCGTTTTGGGCCGCGCGTCTCTTGCGCGCCACTAGACGACGACGGGGGGTGGGGACGACGGAGCCAAGCGCCAAACCCTTCCTTTCCCATCTCTTTCTCCTCTACTCTACTTCTTCTTCTTGGGCGAAGCCTTCGCCTTAGACGGCGTCGTCGCCTTCTTCGGGCGCGGCGCCTTCGGCTTCTTCGTCGGAACCTTGGCGGCCTTCTTCGCCTTCGACGGCGACTTGGCCTTGGCCGGCTTGGCCGCAGCCGCCTTCTTCGCACCCGCGGGAGCGGCCGACGCCGCAGACGCCTTCTTGGCGGCGCCCGCCTTCCGACCGGTCGCCGCCTTCACGCCACCAGCCTTCTTTGCGCCGGCCGCACGGCCGCCCTTCTTCTCCTTGCTGGCCGGAGCGGCGCGCTTCTTCTTGGCACCGCCAGCACGAGCCTTGCCGCCCTCGGCCGCCCCCCCGCCGCCGGCGCCGGCAAGCTTGAACGAGCCGGACGCGCCCTTCCCCTTCGTCTGCACCAGCTCGCCCGCCACGACGGCCGACTTGAGGTACTTCTTGATAAACGGCGCCAGCTTCTCCGCGTCCAGCTTGTAGTGCGCGGCAATGTACTTCTTGATCGCCTGCAGCGACGACCCGCCGCGCTCCTTCAGACTCTTGATGGCGGCCGTCACCATCTCAGAGGTGCGCGGGTGCGCAGGCTTGGCGCGCGGCTTCTTCGCAGACTTGGCCTTCTTCGTAGTGCCGGTGGCGGCGGGTGCCGCAGCAGTCTCGTTCGTAGCCGCCTGATCTGCCATTTCGACGACGCGCGTAACACACAGCGAGAGCGAGAGCGAGCGGGACGGCAGGCACGCAGGCACAGCACAGCAGAGCAGAGAATCACAAGGGCCCAGCCAGTGTCGCGGGCGGGCGCGGACGGCCGAGAGAGCGGCCGCCACTCTGCGCGCCGCCGCGCCGCGCCTCCCGCGCTTGCTACCGCCCAACGTCCGACAGCCTGTGCGGAGCAGCCCCAAACCTGCGCCACAACCGCCCGCGCCTTTCAAACCACCGAGGATGGGGCTACACACAGCCACACCACAGTCGCCAACCAGTCGCCACGGCAGCGCCGCAAACCACGGCCAAACTGCAGCTACCGCGCGCTACAGCCTGGGTCGGCCCGCCGAGAATCGCCGCCCCCGCCCAAATGCCGCCCCCACAGCCCCAGCCGACGACCCGCCACAATGGCCAAACCTTCGGCAAAACTCCCACACCGTCGCCGCGGCAGCCCGGCCAGCGCGGCCGGCGCCACAGCCACACAAGCCGAGGCGTGCGGCGATGACGGCCGTGCAAACGCGCCTCCGCCGCCCCATCGCCTTCCGTCGCCCTCCCGCCGTTTCCCGATCGGCCCGCAGCCGTCGGGCCACATCGCGCGCCGTCCTCCTCCTCTCGCCCGCCAACATTCACAGCCGTTTCTCAACAATTGCCCGCCGCAAACGGACGCCGCCTGCGCAACAGGCGCCGCCGCCCCTCGCCGCTTCCGACCCAACCCCTCGACCGAGGCAAACCGCAATCCGAATCTACAGACCAACCCAATCTGCCGTCAGCACACACGACAGCCGACCTTACACGTTACGCGTTACACATTACGTTTACACGTCTAGGTTAGGTTAGGTTAGGTTAGGTTAGGTTAGGTGGACGTGGGTTAGGTTAAGGGGACTTGGGTTAGGTTAAGCGTCAAACTTAGGTTAAGCATTCAAACACGTCAGGCGTCAGAGGTTAGGTTCGGTTAGGTTAGGTTACACGTTAGGTTAAGGGGTCAGTGCTAGGTTAAGAAGCGTCAAACGTAGGTTAAAAAGCGTTCAAAAAACGTGAGGCGTGAGCCGGACAGCTTTCCTTACGTAGACGTTAGGGGCTCAGGCTGAGCTCACCTCACCACAGGTTAGGTTAGGTTAGGTTCGGTTCGCTCAGCGTAAAGCGCCGAGGTCAGGCTACGTTCGTTCACCTTCGGGCGCCACACTTTCGGTTGAAAGGTCGCGACGGGACGACGTCGGCAGGCACGCCGCAAACAAACAAACAAACAAACAAACAAACAAACAAAACGTACAGACGACGTCGACAACCGCCGACAGACGGGGAGCAGCACGACCACGACCAGATACCGAGCGCGAACGAGACACACGCGAACCACCCCCACCGGCCAAAGGGCACCACACAACAACCCAGAGCACCACGTGTCGACACCAGGGCAACCGCCCGCAACTGCGCTTTCCGCGCCGGCCCGGATGCACGTCGTGCTACAACAACACCACTACCGTACACAGCCGCTGTTCACAACATCACTATCATGCGCGCCCGCGGCTCGCCGCCGTCGCGGTCGCACCCCCAACGCCAGCACTTTTGCACCACCATTCACACGCACCGCAACACAGCTCGCCGACACAGCCGAACAAAACAACCACCACACAACAACACAACGCCGCCGCCGCCGCCTCTACTTGTGCCGGCGACCCACCCCGCCGATGGCGCACCTTTCGCCAGCCGGCAATCGACACGCACCCACCCACCCCCCCCCCCCCGGGGCCCAGTGCAAAAAAAAAACACACAAAAGAAAAAAAAAACAAAAAAAAAACACACACACACAAAAACGACACGGGAGGCGCACACCGCCACTTCGCGCGCACGCCACCAACCAGTCGTCGTCTCAAAATAACAAACAAACACCAAAAAACAAACAAAATAAACTAACAACTAGGGCAACACAAAACAAAACAAAAAAACAAAAAACGCCTCGCACGAACCGCCCACAAAAAGGACACGCACACGCACAGCCTCTGCTGACGGCCACGACGCAGCGGCACGCTGCTCCTGTCCCGCGCCCCGCGCCCCACTCGATTCACAACACTCACGCGACACCGTCAACGACGGGCTCGCTTCCCGCAACCTACCACCTTTCCGCCACGACGCACAGCCCCAGCCCCACCCGACGACGCCCGTGGCAACGACTGCACTTTCAACACCGCCTCCCCCTTCCCCCCCAACACACACACAGCCAGCCAAAAACGCACTCGCGACCCACACATGCACGTGCATCGGCACACGCCAACCAGTCAACGTCGACAACCACACGCAAGGCTCGAAACGAAACCGGCGTCCTTCCACGTTGCCATCAAGCTACACGACACAAGACACAAGGAACCAACACAACAGCCGGCCCCACTAATTCCCACTCTCACGCCGCAAAAAGCACACCGAAACCGCCAAACGCACGCACATTCCCCTTCGCACTGACACCGACCGGCTCGCTACCACACCTCCCGGCAGCCGTTTCACAAACATGACACGGCGTGACGCGACATCACGGGCCTACGCACACCGGACCCACTCACACTCTCTCCTTTCCTTCTGTTTTTCCCGACGCCTTCGGCCGGGCACACGCGGCACAACGCCGCCAATTCACCACACCGCCCACACAGTCGACAAGCGCCCGCCCTGTACGGCACACGCAACGACGCAGCGCAGCAAAGGGCGCCCGCAACACATACCTCTCCTCTCTCTCTCTCTCTCTCTCTCTCTCTCTCCGCCGCCCGACGCGCCAACCGCCACACCACACCGCCAGCCACTCGCAAATTGTGCACTGCCACCAGCCACACGTCCAACACGCCGCGCCGCCTCCGGCCACCCGCCAGGGGGCGCTCACGTCCGCGACAACAGCGCGGCCCGCCGGGCCGGGCCGAACCGAACCGAGCCGCCGCTGCTCTGCACTCGGCACGGCCACACCCTGCTGCAGACCGGGCTCGTCTCCCTGTACGCGTCTGCCTGCGCATCAACACAACGGGGCAAGTGAGCAAACCCCGTCACAACACGCCACATCGCGCAATGGCCGTGCCGACCTTTTTCTCTCTACCGCCATCCCTTCTTCTCGCGTTTTACTCGTTGTTGCTGCAGCGGCGCACACCTACACATCCACAGCCCCAGCCGGCCTCACCTCAGGGCCCGCCGCCAGCGTCTCCTCCTCGGGCACAGGTGCGGTGCTGTGGCCGCCCATCCAACCGCATTGCTGGCCGTCCAGTCCAGCCGCCAGGCGTTCCCACTGCCGCGCACCGACCCTGCTGCAGAAAACGAAGCATAGCCAGACCGACCGATACACAAAGCAAGCCGTCGCCTCGCCTCTTGTCCTTCCTTCCGCCCCCGCCCTTCTCACACCACCGCCTCTCCACTTTCGCCCCCCCCTCCTTTTTTTTTTCTTATTTGTTTCTTTCTTTCTTTCTTTTCTTTCTTTCTTTCTTTCTTAGGGCCGTCTCTCCTTCCCGCCATGGCGGTTACGGCACCGCCTGCAGCAGCGGATTTTTGCGCCCACACGCCTACTCCTACCACCATTAACCTTGCCCTGCCCTGCCCATCAACGTCGCAGTCGAACCGACGCTTGCCAACACACTGCCCACGTTCCTTTCTCTTTTCGGCCTACGCCCATTACGCGCCGCCGCCACAGCCTATTACTCTCCCTTCCCTTCCCACAACACACCGACGTCATCACACGCACCCAAAACAGGGGCCACGACCGTGTTCCTCGCCCACTCCCATCCCGCACGGTACGCACATTCCCAACTACTACCGCGCACCCTCCCTTCCAATCTGTGTGTCTGTGTCCT
Source organism: Schistocerca serialis cubense (assembly GCF_023864345.2). Classification (NCBI taxonomy): domain Eukaryota; kingdom Metazoa; phylum Arthropoda; class Insecta; order Orthoptera; family Acrididae; genus Schistocerca; species Schistocerca serialis. Next base: position 70,071 of record NW_026048124.1, on the reverse strand, counting down.
GTCCGCGCGTGACGCCTCTCAACATCCGCCGTCCCCCGTCCCCCGTCCCGTTTTCGCCCCCATGCCGTCGTCGCGCCGCCTCCTCCTCCCCGTCCACCGCCGCCCCTGTCCGCCCCGCACCACACCATACACCGCTGCTTGTCCCGGCCGTTGCCACCAAAGGCGCCAACCGCAAACGCGCCACGCCGCAGCCCCCGTGCGTCTCGCTCGCTTGCATCTCCGTGCCGACGCTGCCTCTCTTCCCGCACGCACTCGACCTCGACAACACAGTCTTTGGCTCCGCCACTGCGTGTTCCGGTGGTGCGCACGCTGCAACACGTATGTATTCATTACCAGAGCGATGGCGAGGCATGACAGCATCTCTGTCTGACCAGAGAGTTATTTATCGTTGCTAGTCGGCGCTTGGACCGAGCCAGACGACAGTAGTGGCACGCAGCGAGTCGCCAGGAACAGTTGTTATATATATTGTAGCGCGAGTCGGCAGAGGTAGTAGTCAGTCGACAGTAGTAGCGGGTGGACGGTTGTACTGAGCGGGCGTCGGCGGCGTGCTCTGCTCGTCTCGCGACTCTGGTCACGGTTCGGGACGATGTACAGTATATTGTGTTATAATAACAAGGTAGTGTGAAGCTGCATTGCGCAAATCTGATAACGTATGTTAATTGTACTTATTTTGTTCAACAACAAATGCCCCAATATTACGTTTTTTCTCAAGTAACTTTTTTTTTTTTTTTTTTTTTTTTTAAAGAAAAACATTCACTTTTTAAAGACTACTTCCTATGGCATTTCCCTCCAAGGAGTGCAATTAATTACCAGCCAGCACTCATTCATTGCACACAGCTGTGTAAGGGGTATCTACAATTGAGGAGCAGATATAAATGCACTTTTTTGTGTGTGTGTCTTTTTTCATTGGGGTAACGATCTTTGGCTCTTTTTATTCTGAATACAGGGCCAAAGGTCAACGCTGCTGCCCTCATACAATGTATCAGGTTTCATTATGTCTGTTGCACTGTTACTTATCGTTGGGTTTGTTTTGTAGGGACGTTAACATTCTGGCACATTTTTATTATCATCGGACTCTCTGCTATTTGTGCGGGGAGGTTATACCTGGGTCCATTTCCATTTACATTTTAATCTTGATAGACTTTTTGTTTTCTTTTTTTTGTTTCTTGTTGTTTTCCCTTCTTTTTTTGTTGTTTTGTTTTGTTTTGTTTTTCCCGCTCTCACCACCGCCGCCGCATCACGCCATGGCCTCCCCCTTACGTTTTTGGTTTCTTTTTCTGTTCTTCAACTGCTTCAACATCACCGCGCCCCATTTCCACACCACAGCCATCAGCCTCCAAGACGGGCAGGCGCAGTGTGCCATTTCCGGCGCACAAGCACACCCGTACGGTACTCTCCTCGCCCCCACGCCACCAACAACACAGCGACCACGCGGCTTTCAGGCATGGCACGGCACCGGCGAAATGCGCCGCCCCCGCCCCCGCCCCTCCGCGCATCCGTCCGTCTCGCCACGTTCACTGACAGCCGCGTCTGCGGCTACACCACGACAACCACAACACAACAACGCTCCCCTCCCTGGCACCTCATTGTTTTTCTCCTCCTCTTTTGCACAAACCACAACGCCGAGCACAGGCGCAAGCCACCCACACCGCGCCCCTCCCCGTCCCGTCTTTTGGCCGCCGCTCCTCGTTCGCCCCCTCCCATCTCCCGAATGCCATGCCAGCAGCGTTACGCATGCCCCTCCCCTGTCCACACAACACTACCGCCAAACGAACAGCCTTCCGGGCCACATGCAGGGCACGCCCACCTCCAAACACTGCCAATTCACGGACGCAATTCGCTAAACACACACACACACACACACACACACACACACACACACACTTTCTCGACACCTTTCTGTAGGGAGGGTGCGTCATCTCGACCGTGACAGAGTGACGGCAACTATCGACGATCCATTTCCCCCCCACTGGTAAAACATGTCCACTAAACACCTACATACATCATTCAAGTACACAGACAATAGCATACACACAATGGGAGGGCACACGAACATGGACGGCACGGCACTGTCATACACTCTTCCTCAGAACCATATCAACAAACGTTACGTACATCCGGGAAAGCGAAAGCAAAAAGCAAAGGCAAAAGCCCAATGCAGCCGTCAAAGGTAACGTTCACCACGGCAGACACTTGCAGCCGCGCCGCCGTTAAACGCATTTCAGTGCGGCTCCAATACGCCTCCGACACGGGACCGTTCCGTTGCTCTACGAATGCGTTCCTCCCTTTTTCCCTTCCTCTCTCTTTTGCCCCCCCTCTGTCCGTTCCTCCTGCACTCTTGCCTCATTCCTCACGTTCTGCCCAGACATTCGACCGATCAAAGTCAACCTTTCGTTACCGTTCTCGGCGCGACGGTGTACAACAGTATGACGGGTGTGCCCAAGACTTCGGTTCAGTTGCGTGACGCCGGTCTATCGCGCCGATCGACAGTTACTCAGGGGGCGACGGATCGGACCACGTCACCGACACACAAAACTATGTCAAACAAACAAATACATACCGGATGGACACAGACAAACACGTGTACAGACATTCGCCAAAAACGACCGCCGCCGCCGCCGCCGTCTAGCGTCGCGCTTACTGTACTGCACTGGACACGCGTGCATCTCGAATGACGACATCGGTGTGCGTGCGTCGTACGCAATCAGTCAGACACGGCTATCAAAAATCAGAGTCGAATGGTACATCGTCGTGCGTGTCGCCGTACACGTACAGTACAATACAACAACAATGCGTCTTAATGGCACGTTCATTTCAACGTCACTCCACACACCTCCACGCTGCAGTTACGTCGCACCATTGTCAACTCGGCGTACAGCAAAGGGAATAGTGGGCGGCAAAACATTTCACATCTCACCCTCGCCATGTGTCATGTGCAAACCAAACCCGCAGACGGCCGTCGTTACGGTGACACAACGCCAACGAGGCGTGCCACCATTCCACGCCACGGCGACCAACCTCGTGGCCGTACCCCGCAACAACGCTTTGACGCGGACCCCCCCACCCACAATCAAAATGCACACATCACAGCCGTCCACAAAACAACAACAACAATTCCGCCCTTCCCGCAAAGGCACGTTGGTGGCCCTGAAAAGGGCCGTTTTGCCGCTCTCGCAACGGAGGAGCCTTCTCCATCCTTCCTTCCATTCCAGAGCCACCTCCTTACTTGGAGCTCGTGTACTTGGTCACCGCCTTCGTGCCCTCGCTCACGGCGTGCTTGGCCAGCTCGCCAGGCAGCAACAGCCGCACAGCGGTCTGGATCTCGCGGGACGTGATGGTCGAGCGCTTGTTGTAGTGCGCCAGGCGAGAAGCCTCGGCCGCAATGCGCTCGAAAATGTCGTTCACGAAGCTGTTCATGATGCTCATCGCCTTCGACGAGATGCCCGTGTCAGGGTGCACCTGCTTCAGCACCTTGTAGATGTAGATGGCATAGCTCTCCTTCCTCTTGCGCTTCTTCTTCTTGTCGCCCTTCGAAATGTTCTTCTGCGCCTTGCCAGCCTTCTTGGCGGCCTTCCCGCTAGTCTTGGGCGGCATCTCGAACGAACGTACGGCAGCAGCAACACCAGTAGCAAGCGCTCCGCTCTAGTCAGCGTCTCCCCACACAGTGGCACCCGCCGCCAGCCGCCGCCGCACCTTTACCAGCTCGCCCTGTTGCGGCCGCCGACCAATGGGGCGCGCGCGCAACCGGCCGCCGCACCCGAGCCCATAAAGCACCCCCACCCCGGCTGCGCCGGCACGCACTCCGCTGCTCGACTCGCTGCCGCTCGCACCGGTCGTTTTCGTTTCCGTTTCGTGTGCACCGTCGCTAGCCCATCGCCATGTCCGGACGCGGAAAGGGAGGCAAAGTCAAGGGCAAGTCAAAGTCCCGCTCAAGCAGGGCTGGGCTCCAGTTCCCGGTCGGCAGAATCCACCGCCTCCTGCGCAAGGGAAACTACGCAGAGCGCGTCGGCGCCGGGGCGCCCGTCTACCTCGCCGCCGTCATGGAGTACCTCGCGGCTGAGGTGCTCGAGCTGGCCGGAAACGCGGCCCGCGACAACAAGAAGACGCGCATCATCCCGCGCCACCTGCAGCTTGCCATCCGCAACGACGAGGAGCTCAACAAGCTCCTGTCGGGCGTCACCATCGCACAGGGTGGTGTCCTGCCCAACATCCAGGCCGTCCTGCTGCCAAAGAAGACCGAGAAGAAGGCCTAAAGGAGGCCAGGCAATCGCAGCGCCGCGTGCTCCCCTGCACGCAACGCGCTTTGCCGGCTCGGCTCGGCCCACAACAATCGGCCCTTTTCAGGGCCACCACACAAACCTACGTCCAAAGCAAAATTTCAGTCGTCCTCGCCGCACCTTGTTTTGTTTTGTTTTAACTTTGCACTTTCACAGCACAGCCGCCGCCTGGCGGCGCGCGTCCGCCATCTTGTCGTCCACACAGCCCGTGTGGCCCAACACACACATTTTTTGCACGGTCGCAGTCGCCTTCCAAACGACAACGGCAGCAATAATGACCATTGTTAAAGGGAGGCGTGTCGACACACCGCCCTCCACTCCCGCGCGCAACGGCCGTCGACACGAACGAAACAAACAGCTGATCCGGCCGCCTATGCCCTACACGCCTTGCCTCGGAAACCCCAACGCCGCCGCAAACACACAGAGCCAAACCACGCAAGCAAGCAAATAATCACCGCCTCTCGCACAACAACACACAGCCCGCCATCTCCATCGCGATCGATACAAAGACACACAATAACAAACACAAACGAAGCAGCTCCACTCTCTCTCACACACACACACAGCCAGCCACATGACACGTTTCCTTTCCTTCTCCCCTCCCAGTCACATCACGTCGCTCAAACGGAAAGAAACAAACAAACAAACAACACACGCAGCAACAACACAGACTCTTTCGCACTTTTCAACTTCCGAACAGTGTGGTGGCCCTGAAAAGGGCCGTTTTCTAGTCTCTCCCACCCACGAGCACGGCCGCGGGAAGGCCAGCGCCCGCTGCGACGCAGCCTAACCGCCGAAACCGTACAGGGTGCGCCCCTGCCTCTTCAGGGCGTACACCACGTCCATGGCCGTCACAGTCTTGCGCTTGGCGTGCTCAGTGTACGTCACCGCGTCGCGGATCACGTTCTCCAGGAACACCTTCAGCACCCCGCGGGTCTCCTCGTAGATCAGACCAGAGATGCGCTTCACGCCGCCCCTGCGAGCCAGGCGGCGGATGGCGGGCTTCGTGATGCCCTGGATGTTGTCGCGCAACACCTTGCGGTGCCGCTTGGCGCCACCCTTGCCGAGCCCCTTTCCTCCCTTGCCGCGGCCTGTCATCCTTCCTTCCTCGGGCAAAGCAAAACGTGCACAAACAGCAGCTGCAGCGGCTGGCGAGTCGGCTACGGTCTGCGCCCAGCGCGCCCGCCGCCCCCCTATATAGACTCTGGCCCGCCCTCCCCCCACCACGCGCAACCGAGGGCATATAAGCGCAGCACGGAGGCGCGCGGGCCCGTTGTCAAGGCAGCACCGGACGCCGCGCCGCACCTAACCTCCACGCACGCCGCTCCGCTACCGCTACCGCTACCGCCATGGCCCGCACAAAGCAAACGGCCCGCAAGTCCACCGGCGGAAAGGCGCCGCGCAAACAGCTCGCCACCAAGGCGGCGAGGAAGAGCGCGCCCGCCACCGGAGGCGTCAAGAAGCCCCACCGCTACAGGCCGGGCACCGTCGCCCTGCGAGAAATCAGGCGCTACCAGAAGAGCACAGAGCTGCTCATCCGCAAGCTGCCATTCCAGCGCCTAGTGCGCGAGATCGCCCAGGACTTCAAGACCGACCTGCGCTTCCAGAGCTCCGCAGTCATGGCCCTGCAGGAGGCCAGCGAGGCCTACCTCGTCGGCCTCTTCGAAGACACCAACCTGTGCGCAATCCACGCCAAGCGCGTCACCATCATGCCCAAGGACATCCAGCTCGCGCGCCGCATCCGCGGCGAGCGCGCCTAAACCGCGCCGCGGCACCGCACCGCACAAACAAAAACGGCCCTTTTCAGGGCCACTAACATCTCTCCGTCGCGAGCAAACTTTGTCGGTCGCCTGCCTCTCGCCCCACAACCACACAAAAAAAAACAAAAAAAAAACCACCACTTCCCGTCCGTCCGCCACACCCGCTCACTCTGCCTGCCTGCCTGCTAGCAGCGCGCAACAATCGCACATCATCCCTCCCCGGCCGCTCAAAGCGCACAATACCCAACGGCCGACGTCACACCGCACGGGTGGCTGGCCGGCCGCCGCTTTCGTTTCGAAAACAAAACCCGCACCAACGGCCAGGCAGGCGCGCTCTACACGCCACCGAAATCCCCGCCGACTCCTTCCACATCTCAACGTGCCCCCCCCCCCCCGTTGCAAAACATAACACACACAAAGAAACAAACAAAGACCGGACACGACGAGACAAGACATCCGAGAAGAACTGAACGCAGGCAAGCCCAACCAACGTATTCAAAAACAACGTGACAGAAAAACCAACCGTCGGCCGCCGCCAAAAGCACGGCGACACTCCTCAACAACAACAACAACAACACCACCACCACCGCTACCGCCGCCCACACCCGCCACCGACCCCCGCAATCCAACCACCACGGCACGCAAACAGCATCCCCACGGGCATACAGACAGACACCCACACCAAACGCAACACGACAATCAAAACCTTCCCCGACGTGCTTTGATGGCCCTGAGAAGGGCCGTTTTGGGCCGCGCGTCTCTTGCGCGCCACTAGACGACGACGGGGGGTGGGGACGACGGAGCCAAGCGCCAAACCCTTCCTTTCCCATCTCTTTCTCCTCTACTCTACTTCTTCTTCTTGGGCGAAGCCTTCGCCTTAGACGGCGTCGTCGCCTTCTTCGGGCGCGGCGCCTTCGGCTTCTTCGTCGGAACCTTGGCGGCCTTCTTCGCCTTCGACGGCGACTTGGCCTTGGCCGGCTTGGCCGCAGCCGCCTTCTTCGCACCCGCGGGAGCGGCCGACGCCGCAGACGCCTTCTTGGCGGCGCCCGCCTTCCGACCGGTCGCCGCCTTCACGCCACCAGCCTTCTTTGCGCCGGCCGCACGGCCGCCCTTCTTCTCCTTGCTGGCCGGAGCGGCGCGCTTCTTCTTGGCACCGCCAGCACGAGCCTTGCCGCCCTCGGCCGCCCCCCCGCCGCCGGCGCCGGCAAGCTTGAACGAGCCGGACGCGCCCTTCCCCTTCGTCTGCACCAGCTCGCCCGCCACGACGGCCGACTTGAGGTACTTCTTGATAAACGGCGCCAGCTTCTCCGCGTCCAGCTTGTAGTGCGCGGCAATGTACTTCTTGATCGCCTGCAGCGACGACCCGCCGCGCTCCTTCAGACTCTTGATGGCGGCCGTCACCATCTCAGAGGTGCGCGGGTGCGCAGGCTTGGCGCGCGGCTTCTTCGCAGACTTGGCCTTCTTCGTAGTGCCGGTGGCGGCGGGTGCCGCAGCAGTCTCGTTCGTAGCCGCCTGATCTGCCATTTCGACGACGCGCGTAACACACAGCGAGAGCGAGAGCGAGCGGGACGGCAGGCACGCAGGCACAGCACAGCAGAGCAGAGAATCACAAGGGCCCAGCCAGTGTCGCGGGCGGGCGCGGACGGCCGAGAGAGCGGCCGCCACTCTGCGCGCCGCCGCGCCGCGCCTCCCGCGCTTGCTACCGCCCAACGTCCGACAGCCTGTGCGGAGCAGCCCCAAACCTGCGCCACAACCGCCCGCGCCTTTCAAACCACCGAGGATGGGGCTACACACAGCCACACCACAGTCGCCAACCAGTCGCCACGGCAGCGCCGCAAACCACGGCCAAACTGCAGCTACCGCGCGCTACAGCCTGGGTCGGCCCGCCGAGAATCGCCGCCCCCGCCCAAATGCCGCCCCCACAGCCCCAGCCGACGACCCGCCACAATGGCCAAACCTTCGGCAAAACTCCCACACCGTCGCCGCGGCAGCCCGGCCAGCGCGGCCGGCGCCACAGCCACACAAGCCGAGGCGTGCGGCGATGACGGCCGTGCAAACGCGCCTCCGCCGCCCCATCGCCTTCCGTCGCCCTCCCGCCGTTTCCCGATCGGCCCGCAGCCGTCGGGCCACATCGCGCGCCGTCCTCCTCCTCTCGCCCGCCAACATTCACAGCCGTTTCTCAACAATTGCCCGCCGCAAACGGACGCCGCCTGCGCAACAGGCGCCGCCGCCCCTCGCCGCTTCCGACCCAACCCCTCGACCGAGGCAAACCGCAATCCGAATCTACAGACCAACCCAATCTGCCGTCAGCACACACGACAGCCGACCTTACACGTTACGCGTTACACATTACGTTTACACGTCTAGGTTAGGTTAGGTTAGGTTAGGTTAGGTTAGGTGGACGTGGGTTAGGTTAAGGGGACTTGGGTTAGGTTAAGCGTCAAACTTAGGTTAAGCATTCAAACACGTCAGGCGTCAGAGGTTAGGTTCGGTTAGGTTAGGTTACACGTTAGGTTAAGGGGTCAGTGCTAGGTTAAGAAGCGTCAAACGTAGGTTAAAAAGCGTTCAAAAAACGTGAGGCGTGAGCCGGACAGCTTTCCTTACGTAGACGTTAGGGGCTCAGGCTGAGCTCACCTCACCACAGGTTAGGTTAGGTTAGGTTCGGTTCGCTCAGCGTAAAGCGCCGAGGTCAGGCTACGTTCGTTCACCTTCGGGCGCCACACTTTCGGTTGAAAGGTCGCGACGGGACGACGTCGGCAGGCACGCCGCAAACAAACAAACAAACAAACAAACAAACAAACAAAACGTACAGACGACGTCGACAACCGCCGACAGACGGGGAGCAGCACGACCACGACCAGATACCGAGCGCGAACGAGACACACGCGAACCACCCCCACCGGCCAAAGGGCACCACACAACAACCCAGAGCACCACGTGTCGACACCAGGGCAACCGCCCGCAACTGCGCTTTCCGCGCCGGCCCGGATGCACGTCGTGCTACAACAACACCACTACCGTACACAGCCGCTGTTCACAACATCACTATCATGCGCGCCCGCGGCTCGCCGCCGTCGCGGTCGCACCCCCAACGCCAGCACTTTTGCACCACCATTCACACGCACCGCAACACAGCTCGCCGACACAGCCGAACAAAACAACCACCACACAACAACACAACGCCGCCGCCGCCGCCTCTACTTGTGCCGGCGACCCACCCCGCCGATGGCGCACCTTTCGCCAGCCGGCAATCGACACGCACCCACCCACCCCCCCCCCCGGGGCCCAGTGCAAAAAAAAAACACACAAAAGAAAAAAAAAACAAAAAAAAAACACACACACACAAAAACGACACGGGAGGCGCACACCGCCACTTCGCGCGCACGCCACCAACCAGTCGTCGTCTCAAAATAACAAACAAACACCAAAAAACAAACAAAATAAACTAACAACTAGGGCAACACAAAACAAAACAAAAAAACAAAAAACGCCTCGCACGAACCGCCCACAAAAAGGACACGCACACGCACAGCCTCTGCTGACGGCCACGACGCAGCGGCACGCTGCTCCTGTCCCGCGCCCCGCGCCCCACTCGATTCACAACACTCACGCGACACCGTCAACGACGGGCTCGCTTCCCGCAACCTACCACCTTTCCGCCACGACGCACAGCCCCAGCCCCACCCGACGACGCCCGTGGCAACGACTGCACTTTCAACACCGCCTCCCCCTTCCCCCCCAACACACACACAGCCAGCCAAAAACGCACTCGCGACCCACACATGCACGTGCATCGGCACACGCCAACCAGTCAACGTCGACAACCACACGCAAGGCTCGAAACGAAACCGGCGTCCTTCCACGTTGCCATCAAGCTACACGACACAAGACACAAGGAACCAACACAACAGCCGGCCCCACTAATTCCCACTCTCACGCCGCAAAAAGCACACCGAAACCGCCAAACGCACGCACATTCCCCTTCGCACTGACACCGACCGGCTCGCTACCACACCTCCCGGCAGCCGTTTCACAAACATGACACGGCGTGACGCGACATCACGGGCCTACGCACACCGGACCCACTCACACTCTCTCCTTTCCTTCTGTTTTTCCCGACGCCTTCGGCCGGGCACACGCGGCACAACGCCGCCAATTCACCACACCGCCCACACAGTCGACAAGCGCCCGCCCTGTACGGCACACGCAACGACGCAGCGCAGCAAAGGGCGCCCGCAACACATACCTCTCCTCTCTCTCTCTCTCTCTCTCTCTCTCTCTCTCCGCCGCCCGACGCGCCAACCGCCACACCACACCGCCAGCCACTCGCAAATTGTGCACTGCCACCAGCCACACGTCCAACACGCCGCGCCGCCTCCGGCCACCCGCCAGGGGGCGCTCACGTCCGCGACAACAGCGCGGCCCGCCGGGCCGGGCCGAACCGAACCGAGCCGCCGCTGCTCTGCACTCGGCACGGCCACACCCTGCTGCAGACCGGGCTCGTCTCCCTGTACGCGTCTGCCTGCGCATCAACACAACGGGGCAAGTGAGCAAACCCCGTCACAACACGCCACATCGCGCAATGGCCGTGCCGACCTTTTTCTCTCTACCGCCATCCCTTCTTCTCGCGTTTTACTCGTTGTTGCTGCAGCGGCGCACACCTACACATCCACAGCCCCAGCCGGCCTCACCTCAGGGCCCGCCGCCAGCGTCTCCTCCTCGGGCACAGGTGCGGTGCTGTGGCCGCCCATCCAACCGCATTGCTGGCCGTCCAGTCCAGCCGCCAGGCGTTCCCACTGCCGCGCACCGACCCTGCTGCAGAAAACGAAGCATAGCCAGACCGACCGATACACAAAGCAAGCCGTCGCCTCGCCTCTTGTCCTTCCTTCCGCCCCCGCCCTTCTCACACCACCGCCTCTCCACTTTCGCCCCCCCTCCTTTTTTTTTTCTTATTTGTTTCTTTCTTTCTTTCTTTTCTTTCTTTCTTTCTTTCTTAGGGCCGTCTCTCCTTCCCGCCATGGCGGTTACGGCACCGCCTGCAGCAGCGGATTTTTGCGCCCACACGCCTACTCCTACCACCATTAACCTTGCCCTGCCCTGCCCATCAACGTCGCAGTCGAACCGACGCTTGCCAACACACTGCCCACGTTCCTTTCTCTTTTCGGCCTACGCCCATTACGCGCCGCCGCCACAGCCTATTACTCTCCCTTCCCTTCCCACAACACACCGACGTCATCACACGCACCCAAAACAGGGGCCACGACCGTGTTCCTCGCCCACTCCCATCCCGCACGGTACGCACATTCCCAACTACTACCGCGCACCCTCCCTTCCAATCTGTGTGTCTGTGTCCTGTCCGCGCGTGACGCCTCTCAACATCCGCCGTCCCCCGTCCCCCGTCCCGTTTTCGCCCCCATGCCGTCGTCGCGCCGCCTCCTCCTCCCCGTCCACCGCCGCCCCTGTCCGCCCCGCACCACACCATATACCGCTGCTTGTCCCGGCCGTTGCCACCAAAGGCGCCAACCGCAAACGCGCCACGCCGCAGCCCCCGTGCGTCTCGCTCGCTTGCATCTCCGTGCCGACGCTGCCTCTCTTCCCGCACGCACTCGACCTCGACAACACAGTCTTTGGCTCCGCCACTGCGTGTTCCGGTGGTGCGCACGCTGCAACACGTATGTATTCATTACCAGAGCGATGGCGAGGCATGACAGCATCTCTGTCTGACCAGAGAGTTATTTATCGTTGCTAGTCGGCGCTTGGACCGAGCCAGACGACAGTAGTGGCACGCAGCGAGTCGCCAGGAACAGTTGTTATATATATTGTAGCGCGAGTCGGCAGAGGTAGTAGTCAGTCGACAGTAGTAGCGGGTGGACGGTTGTACTGAGCGGGCGTCGGCGGCGTGCTCTGCTCGTCTCGCGACTCTGGTCACGGTTCGGGACGATGTACAGTATATTGTGTTATAATAACAAGGTAGTGTGAAGCTGCATTGCGCAAATCTGATAACGTATGTTAATTGTACTTATTTTGTTCAACAACAAATGCCCCAATATTACGTTTTTTCTCAAGTAACTTTTTTTTTTTTTTTTTTTTTTAAAGAAAAACATTCACTTTTTAAAGACTACTTCCTATGGCATTTCCCTCCAAGGAGTGCAATTAATTACCAGCCAGCACTCATTCATTGCACACAGCTGTGTAAGGGGTATCTACAATTGAGGAGCAGATATAAATGCACTTTTTTGTGTGTGTGTCTTTTTTCATTGGGGTAACGATCTTTGGCTCTTTTTATTCTGAATACAGGGCCAAAGGTCAACGCTGCTGCCCTCATACAATGTATCAGGTTTCATTATGTCTGTTGCACTGTTACTTATCGTTGGGTTTGTTTTGTAGGGACGTTAACATTCTGGCACATTTTTATTATCATCGGACTCTCTGCTATTTGTGCGGGGAGGTTATACCTGGGTCCATTTCCATTTACATTTTAATCTTGATAGACTTTTTGTTTTCTTTTTTTTGTTTCTTGTTGTTTTCCCTTCTTTTTTTGTTGTTTTGTTTTGTTTTGTTTTTCCCGCTCTCACCACCGCCGCCGCATCACGCCATGGCCTCCCCCTTACGTTTTTGGTTTCTTTTTCTGTTCTTCAACTGCTTCAACATCACCGCGCCCCATTTCCACACCACAGCCATCAGCCTCCAAGACGGGCAGGCGCAGTGTGCCATTTCCGGCGCACAAGCACACCCGTACGGTACTCTCCTCGCCCCCACGCCACCAACAACACAGCGACCACGCGGCTTTCAGGCATGGCACGGCACCGGCGAAATGCGCCGCCCCCGCCCCCGCCCCTCCGCGCATCCGTCCGTCTCGCCACGTTCACTGACAGCCGCGTCTGCGGCTACACCACGACAACCACAACACAACAACGCTCCCCTCCCTGGCACCTCATTGTTTTTCTCCTCCTCTTTTGCACAAACCACAACGCCGAGCACAGGCGCAAGCCACCCACACCGCGCCCCTCCCCGTCCCGTCTTTTGGCCGCCGCTCCTCGTTCGCCCCCTCCCATCTCCCGAATGCCATGCCAGCAGCGTTACGCATGCCCCTCCCCTGTCCACACAACACTACCGCCAAACGAACAGCCTTCCGGGCCACATGCAGGGCACGCCCACCTCCAAACACTGCCAATTCACGGACGCAATTCGCTAAACACACACACACACACACACACACACACACACACACACTTTCTCGACACCTTTCTGTAGGGAGGGTGCGTCATCTCGACCGTGACAGAGTGACGGCAACTATCGACGATCCATTTCCCCCCCACTGGTAAAACATGTCCACTAAACACCTACATACATCATTCAAGTACACAGACAATAGCATACACACAATGGGAGGGCACACGAACATGGACGGCACGGCACTGTCATACACTCTTCCTCAGAACCATATCAACAAACGTTACGTACATCCGGGAAAGCGAAAGCAAAAAGCAAAGGCAAAAGCCCAATGCAGCCGTCAAAGGTAACGTTCACCACGGCAGACACTTGCAGCCGCGCCGCCGTTAAACGCATTTCAGTGCGGCTCCAATACGCCTCCGACACGGGACCGTTCCGTTGCTCTACGAATGCGTTCCTCCCTTTTTCCCTTCCTCTCTCTTTTGCCCCCCCTCTGTCCGTTCCTCCTGCACTCTTGCCTCATTCCTCACGTTCTGCCCAGACATTCGACCGATCAAAGTCAACCTTTCGTTACCGTTCTCGGCGCGACGGTGTACAACAGTATGACGGGTGTGCCCAAGACTTCGGTTCAGTTGCGTGACGCCGGTCTATCGCGCCGATCGACAGTTACTCAGGGGGCGACGGATCGGACCACGTCACCGACACACAAAACTATGTCAAACAAACAAATACATACCGGATGGACACAGACAAACACGTGTACAGACATTCGCCAAAAACGACCGCCGCCGCCGCCGCCGTCTAGCGTCGCGCTTACTGTACTGCACTGGACACGCGTGCATCTCGAATGACGACATCGGTGTGCGTGCGTCGTACGCAATCAGTCAGACACGGCTATCAAAAATCAGAGTCGAATGGTACATCGTCGTGCGTGTCGCCGTACACGTACAGTACAATACAACAACAATGCGTCTTAATGGCACGTTCATTTCAACGTCACTCCACACACCTCCACGCTGCAGTTACGTCGCACCATTGTCAACTCGGCGTACAGCAAAGGGAATAGTGGGCGGCAAAACATTTCACATCTCACCCTCGCCATGTGTCATGTGCAAACCAAACCCGCAGACGGCCGTCGTTACGGTGACACAACGCCAACGAGGCGTGCCACCATTCCACGCCACGGCGACCAACCTCGTGGCCGTACCCCGCAACAACGCTTTGACGCGGACCCCCCCACCCACAATCAAAATGCACACATCACAGCCGTCCACCAAAACAACAACAACAATTCCGCCCTTCCCGCAAAGGCACGTTGGTGGCCCTGAAAAGGGCCGTTTTGCCGCTCTCGCAACGGAGGAGCCTTCTCCATCCTTCCTTCCATTCCAGAGCCACCTCCTTACTTGGAGCTCGTGTACTTGGTCACCGCCTTCGTGCCCTCGCTCACGGCGTGCTTGGCCAGCTCGCCAGGCAGCAACAGCCGCACAGCGGTCTGGATCTCGCGGGACGTGATGGTCGAGCGCTTGTTGTAGTGCGCCAGGCGAGAAGCCTCGGCCGCAATGCGCTCGAAAATGTCGTTCACGAAGCTGTTCATGATGCTCATCGCCTTCGACGAGATGCCCGTGTCAGGGTGCACCTGCTTCAGCACCTTGTAGATGTAGATGGCATAGCTCTCCTTCCTCTTGCGCTTCTTCTTCTTGTCGCCCTTCGAAATGTTCTTCTGCGCCTTGCCAGCCTTCTTGGCGGCCTTCCCGCTAGTCTTGGGCGGCATCTCGAACGAACGTACGGCAGCAGCAACACCAGTAGCAAGCGCTCCGCTCTAGTCAGCGTCTCCCCACACAGTGGCACCCGCCGCCAGCCGCCGCCGCACCTTTACCAGCTCGCCCTGTTGCGGCCGCCGACCAATGGGGCGCGCGCGCAACCGGCCGCCGCACCCGAGCCCATAAAGCACCCCCACCCCGGCTGCGCCGGCACTCGCTGAGTAGCAGTCGAGGGTTGAGCACCGCTCCTCTCACTCGCGTACTGTCAGCCATAGGCCCCCGCTAGTACGGGAGTACAAACAGAAGTGTTCTCCGGCTCTGTTTTTATTAAAACATTGACGGGCACTTGCGCCTAGGTCTTAGCACGGACGGCACTTGGAGAAAATTTTGCATGGCGTCGCCTGGCAGAGTTGTCGTGTCTTCTCGCCGTTGTGGAATGTCGAGCTTGGGTGGCGCCTTGGGGTCGCGGCGGTCTCTTTCCGCCGACGACACGAGGCGCGCTTTCTTGTTGCCGCGGGCCGCGCGGCCGGCCGTCTCGAGCACCTCAGCTGCCGCAGAGTCAGTCTCTGCTCCCCCCAAGAATAGGGAAAATGTAGGCCAGGACCTGGAAGCGGGCCGCGGAACCACAGAGAGGTTTTCCGCCGCCCCCGTCCAGAATTCCGCGTCTACCATCGTGTTACTAGGGTCAGCTCTGCAACCGGAAAACCTAACGGTGCCAACAAAGGTTGCAACTGACAACAACCTGGCAGCAAGCCCCCTTTCCGCAACCGACATGGCAAAACCACACAACACACAAACAAACAAATACGTAGTCAGTATTTGCGATCCCGCCCCTCCCTCCCCTCTCCTCAGCCCTCTCCTGCTTGCCAGCAGCTGTGGCCTCCTCGCTGACCATATCCGCAACCTAAATGGCAAGCAGAAGCCCAGTCAACCGACAAAAATCCTTCCCAAACCCGCAACTGCCACCCAACCCCCTACCCGATCCCAGTTCCTTAAATCCCCCCCACTCAAGTCCACCACTTCCAAGCAGCGGCGTGTCAGGAAGGACAAAAAGGAGAAGCACTCCAAGGGGAAAAAGCACTCCACCACCCCAACCACTTCAACACCCTCTGAGGAGCAAGCGCCCCCGACAGCACCTGTCGTCGTCCTAGGAGGGGACCAGGAAACGCTGGCACTGGAAGGGAACCGCGTAACCGGGCAGGATGCGGATGGTTTCGTGCTGGCGAGGAAAACCTTCCGCCAGCCGAGGCTCCCGCCTGCCCGGGGAGTGGAACCCACCCCGAACAGGTTCCAGGCGGTGGCCGATGAGCCTGAGACACAACAAGACACAACAACACAAACACAAAACCAGGTCACACACCACCTCCCTCCGATCGTCGCGGAGTTCACTCGGAATTACGAGGAACTCTTCGAAATGCTAAAAACAGCAATCGGGGGAGGCAATTTCAAAGCAAAACCTGCTGGTGGTGACAATATAAAAATAACATTATTCACACTCGAGCACTACACCACAATAAAAACACTACTCAACAGCAAAAACATACCCCACTACACTTTCCCCACAACGAAAACACGCAATAGAAACATTGTCATCAGGGACCTGCCGAGACGAGTGGCCCCCCAGGCGATCAAAACAGACCTGACTGCCCAGGGGTACATCGTCAAGGCGGTCCAACAGATGGGACACATAGGCAGCAAATGGCCCCTGTATCAGGTCACACTGCCAGACGTCCCACAGAATAAAAGGGACATCAAGACGATCCTGGCGGTCCCTGTGACCACTGAACCACTGCGCCGCAAAAACAGGACGGTGCAATGCTTCAGATGTCAGGGCCTCAACCACATTGCGGCACACTGCTCAATGGCAGTGAGGTGCAGAAAATGCGCCGAGGCCCATGACACACGGACGTGCAACATAAAACACACGGACCCGCAAATAAGGTGCGCGCTGTGTGGCAAAAACCACACAGCGGGTTACCAAGGATGCGAGGTCCATAAAAGACACACACAGCAGGCAAAGGGCGCAAAGGCCGCCCCCCACACACGAAAAGAAAACACCACGAAACCACCCAGACACACAAGAAACCAAAACATGACAACACACACAGACAAGGCCTGGGTAAAACCAAGGCCAGACACACCAAGGGCAACATATGCGGAAGTGGTTTCTCCCCCGAGGAACCACGAAAGCATTGCCCAACCACCACAACATCAGACACCAACACAAGAACAACACCGGGTAAAACACAGCAACAACGACCAGGTCCAACTTGACGGAGAAGGCCCTAGGAAACCCCAGACACACTTCCCCCCCATGGATCAGTTGTTAGGCGTAATGGTGCAGACCATGAACCTCGTCATGGAGATGATGAAGGAATTCAGGGAGGCCCAAAAGCAGAACACACAGGTCCTCGCTGCCCTTCAGGCAACAGTCCAGCAGTCGCTCCCCTCTGCGACTTCCTCAGTAATATCAAAACCCCATCATGGATAGACGACCAAACATCCAAGGCCTGACAATGTGCGTCTTTAACGCAGACGGCATTGTTAATCAAGAGGTCGAGTTCCGAGAACTCATGAAGGAGTTCTCCATCGACATATGCATGATGGGCGAAACCCACCTAAAACCGGGAGTAAAAGCGACAGTTCCCAATTACGTTAGCTACCGTAAAGACAGGCCAACCCAAGGCGGAGGAGTGGCCATATATGTAAAAAGAGGGATCCCCCACCACCAGGTATTCTTACCAGCTACCAACAAAATCGAAGCAGTGGCGGTGGAAGTAACCACTGCCACTGGACCCCTAACAATTGTTGCAGTCTACCGACCCCCACATGACCAGATAGATGAGGGAGACATAGCTGCTCTAGGGCAAATTGAAGGCAAACTCGTAATAGGGGGAGACTTCAATGCCAAACACCCTGACTGGAATTCTAGAGTAACCTCCAGAGCAGGCGCCAAACTGCAACAACTAGCGCGCACCCACCACTTCGAAACATGGGGTCCAGTCGAGCCCACACATTTTCCGAAAAACGGAAGCAGGCCCGATGTGTTAGACATAGCTCTCACTAGGAGGATCGCAGGATTTGTGACCGCAAGGACAATCAACAGAATGTCCTCCGACCACAACCCAGTGATTCTAGAAGTCGATGTGGGAGAATGGGTAGCACTCCCACGGTACCAGACATCGTACAAACGTACAGACTGGGAGCGATACCAAGAAACTGTCGCCTCTGATATCGCTCGCGCTCCGCCACCTACTGCCGAAACAGTAGAACAAGCGCTACAAGACCTAACAGGCACCATCTTGCAGGCAGCGGAAGAAGCCACCCCTCCACAAAGGGATGGCCCACCGCCACAAATACAGCTCCCGGAACACTTGTTAGCTCAAATTCGACACAAGAACAGAGTGGCAAAAGAGTGGAAGATCACCAGAAATCAGGCCACCAGGAGGCTGCTCAATCGTCTACAGAGAGAACTGAAGGTAGCGCTCAATGAGCACAGAAACCAGCAATGGCAAAACCGCCTCACAGCTCTCAAAGTAGACGATCATACACTTTGGCAAGCAACCAAACAATTCACAAAAAGACGCGCTAGGATGCCGCCACTGCACGGCGAGCGGGGACTGGTCTACAGCAATGCTGAGAAGGCCAACGCCCTCGCCGACTCCTTCGAGAAGCAGTTTCAAACGGCAGAACCCGAGGATGAAGAGCATGAAGAGGTAGTCAGTCGTCAACTGGCCGTCTTCCTCAATGCTGAGGAGGACCCAGAGGACGAACCCATACTTTTTGCCCCTGAGGACGTGGCAAGAGTAATCAGGTCCCTCCCTACAAAAAAGGCGCCAGGGCACGACAGTGTCACAAACCAGTTAGTCAAAAAACTCCCACCCACAGCGATCACACACCTCGCGAACGTCCTCAACGAGATTACTCGTTCCCGTGAGTTCCCAGCTTGCTGGAAACATGCGGAAGTGGTCGCGATACACAAACCAGGAAAAGACCCTCTATTCCCGCAGCACTACAGGCCGATTAGCCTCTTGCCAACACTCAGCAAGATCTATGAGCGCCTCCTGCTAAAACCCATACAAGAACATATTACCAGAGAGCAAATTCTGCCGGATTTCCAATTTGGATTCCAGCAGAACCACTCTGCCCCACAACAGGTCATGAGAATGGTTGAAGCAGCCACAGAGGGCTTCAACCACAGAGGCTACTGCGGGATAGTGCTACTAGACGTAGCCAAAGCCTTTGATTCAGTATGGCATAGAGGGCTACTCTACAAGTTGTACTCACAAGGGTTTCCAGGCAGCATTGTTCAGCTAATCAAGAGCTACCTCGCGAATAGGACTTTCTCCGTCAAAGTAGAAACTGCCACCTCCACCAGAAGGCGTATTCGTGCTGGGGTGCCACAGGGATCGGTCCTGGGGCCCGTATTGTACAGCTTGTACACTGCGGACACTCCGACGGCCCCCCTGGTGCACACCGCGCAGTACGCAGACGACACAGCCTTCTACACGAGAAATGCGAACAAGGACCTGGTCATTCGTAGGCTACAAAGGGTTTTAGACGACACAGAAACCTGGGCCCGTCGCTGGCGCATCACCATCAACTCGGAGAAGACGCAGGCAATGCTGATTACCCGCAGGCTCGGAAGGCGCGAACCTCCTCAACGTCCCCCCCTCCACCTCCACCTAAATGGAACCCAACTCCCCTGGCGCAGAACCGCCAAGTACCTTGGCGTAACCTTGGACTCTCGTCTTACGTGGAAACCCCACATAGACGAGGTCCACAGGAAGGCCTGCGCCAGAATGTCCATCCTATATCCTATCCTGAACACAACCAGCTCCCTTCCCTGCCCAGTAGCAGTAAATGTTTATCAGGCCCTGATCCGGCCAGTAATGGAGTATGCGTGCCCTGTCTGGGGATACGCGGCAAAGCATCACCTGGACAAACTCCAGAGGCTGCAGAACCGCGCCCTCAGAAGGGCACTGCATCTACCACTCGGATTCCCCATAGACGACCTGCACGCCGCAGCCGAAATCCCACTCCTGAGAGAGCGTTTCCAGGATCTGGCAAGGGCCTTCTACGAGGGTTCTTCCAGATCCGAAAACGCACTCATCCACTCCCTAGGTCGGTATGACATGTCCCGCGATAAGCACAAGCGCCCTATGACGATCTTCGACGACTAAGTCGAAGAGAAAATCCCAACACCCAATCCATCATCCTGTTCCTTCCCATATAACACCAAACTTCTCGCCTACCTCAGGCAAGTACCAGACACACTCACAACAATCATCACAAATCACAGACACCAAAAACTAAAGAAAAATCACACACACACGTTCACAGGGGAGTAAAAGCCGAAAGGCTACAGACTCCCCCTCACACCTCCCCAAAGAGGGGAAAGCAAAAGATGAGTGCTGCTGCTGCTGCTGCTGGCTGCGCCGGCACGCACTCCGCTGCTCGACTCGCTGCCGCTCGCACCGGTCGTTTTCGTTTCCGTTTCGTGTGCACCGTCGCTAGCCCATCGCCATGTCCGGACGCGGAAAGGGAGGCAAAGTCAAGGGCAAGTCAAAGTCCCGCTCAAGCAGGGCTGGGCTCCAGTTCCCGGTCGGCAGAATCCACCGCCTCCTGCGCAAGGGAAACTACGCAGAGCGCGTCGGCGCCGGGGCGCCCGTCTACCTCGCCGCCGTCATGGAGTACCTCGCGGCTGAGGTGCTCGAGCTGGCCGGAAACGCGGCCCGCGACAACAAGAAGACGCGCATCATCCCGCGCCACCTGCAGCTTGCCATCCGCAACGACGAGGAGCTCAACAAGCTCCTGTCGGGCGTCACCATCGCACAGGGTGGTGTCCTGCCCAACATCCAGGCCGTCCTGCTGCCAAAGAAGACCGAGAAGAAGGCCTAAAGGAGGCCAGGCAATCGCAGCGCCGCGTGCTCCCCTGCACGCAACGCGCTTTGCCGGCTCGGCTCGGCCCACAACAATCGGCCCTTTTCAGGGCCACCACACAAACCTACGTCCAAAGCAAAATTTCAGTCGTCCTCGCCGCACCTTGTTTTGTTTTGTTTTAACTTTGCACTTTCACAGCACAGCCGCCGCCTGGCGGCGCGCGTCCGCCATCTTGTCGTCCACACAGCCCGTGTGGCCCAACACACACATTTTTTGCACGGTCGCAGTCGCCTTCCAAACGACAACGGCAGCAATAATGACCATTGTTAAAGGGAGGCGTGTCGACACACCGCCCTCCACTCCCGCGCGCAACGGCCGTCGACACGAACGAAACAAACAGCTGATCCGGCCGCCTATGCCCTACACGCCTTGCCTCGGAAACCCCAACGCCGCCGCAAACACACAGAGCCAAACCACGCAAGCAAGCAAATAATCACCGCCTCTCGCACAACAACACACAGCCCGCCATCTCCATCGCGATCGATACAAAGACACACAATAACAAACACAAACGAAGCAGCTCCACTCTCTCTCACACACACACACAGCCAGCCACATGACACGTTTCCTTTCCTTCTCCCCTCCCAGTCACATCACGTCGCTCAAACGGAAAGAAACAAACAAACAAACAACACACGCAGCAACAACACAGACTCTTTCGCACTTTTCAACTTCCGAACAGTGTGGTGGCCCTGAAAAGGGCCGTTTTCTAGTCTCTCCCACCCACGAGCACGGCCGCGGGAAGGCCAGCGCCCGCTGCGACGCAGCCTAACCGCCGAAACCGTACAGGGTGCGCCCCTGCCTCTTCAGGGCGTACACCACGTCCATGGCCGTCACAGTCTTGCGCTTGGCGTGCTCAGTGTACGTCACCGCGTCGCGGATCACGTTCTCCAGGAACACCTTCAGCACCCCGCGGGTCTCCTCGTAGATCAGACCAGAGATGCGCTTCACGCCGCCCCTGCGAGCCAGGCGGCGGATGGCGGGCTTCGTGATGCCCTGGATGTTGTCGCGCAACACCTTGCGGTGCCGCTTGGCGCCACCCTTGCCGAGCCCCTTTCCTCCCTTGCCGCGGCCTGTCATCCTTCCTTCCTCGGGCAAAGCAAAACGTGCACAAACAGCAGCTGCAGCGGCTGGCGAGTCGGCTACGGTCTGCGCCCAGCGCGCCCGCCGCCCCCCTATATAGACTCTGGCCCGCCCTCCCCCCACCACGCGCAACCGAGGGCATATAAGCGCAGCACGGAGGCGCGCGGGCCCGTTGTCAAGGCAGCACCGGACGCCGCGCCGCACCTAACCTCCACGCACGCCGCTCCGCTACCGCTACCGCTACCGCCATGGCCCGCACAAAGCAAACGGCCCGCAAGTCCACCGGCGGAAAGGCGCCGCGCAAACAGCTCGCCACCAAGGCGGCGAGGAAGAGCGCGCCCGCCACCGGAGGCGTCAAGAAGCCCCACCGCTACAGGCCGGGCACCGTCGCCCTGCGAGAAATCAGGCGCTACCAGAAGAGCACAGAGCTGCTCATCCGCAAGCTGCCATTCCAGCGCCTAGTGCGCGAGATCGCCCAGGACTTCAAGACCGACCTGCGCTTCCAGAGCTCCGCAGTCATGGCCCTGCAGGAGGCCAGCGAGGCCTACCTCGTCGGCCTCTTCGAAGACACCAACCTGTGCGCAATCCACGCCAAGCGCGTCACCATCATGCCCAAGGACATCCAGCTCGCGCGCCGCATCCGCGGCGAGCGCGCCTAAACCGCGCCGCGGCACCGCACCGCACAAACAAAAACGGCCCTTTTCAGGGCCACTAACATCTCTCCGTCGCGAGCAAACTTTGTCGGTCGCCTGCCTCTCGCCCCACAACCACACAAAAAAAAACAAAAAAAAAACCACCACTTCCCGTCCGTCCGCCACACCCGCTCACTCTGCCTGCCTGCCTGCTAGCAGCGCGCAACAATCGCACATCATCCCTCCCCGGCCGCTCAAAGCGCACAATACCCAACGGCCGACGTCACACCGCACGGGTGGCTGGCCGGCCGCCGCTTTCGTTTCGAAAACAAAACCCGCACCAACGGCCAGGCAGGCGCGCTCTACACGCCACCGAAATCCCCGCCGACTCCTTCCACATCTCAACGTGCCCCCCCCCCCCCCCGTTGCAAAACATAACACACACAAAGAAACAAACAAAGACCGGACACGACGAGACAAGACATCCGAGAAGAACTGAACGCAGGCAAGCCCAACCAACGTATTCAAAAACAACGTGACAGAAAAACCAACCGTCGGCCGCCGCCAAAAGCACGGCGACACTCCTCAACAACAACAACAACAACACCACCACCACCGCTACCGCCGCCCACACCCGCCACCGACCCCCGCAATCCAACCACCACGGCACGCAAACAGCATCCCCACGGGCATACAGACAGACACCCACACCAAACGCAACACGACAATCAAAACCTTCCCCGACGTGCTTTGATGGCCCTGAGAAGGGCCGTTTTGGGCCGCGCGTCTCTTGCGCGCCACTAGACGACGACGGGGGGTGGGGACGACGGAGCCAAGCGCCAAACCCTTCCTTTCCCATCTCTTTCTCCTCTACTCTACTTCTTCTTCTTGGGCGAAGCCTTCGCCTTAGACGGCGTCGTCGCCTTCTTCGGGCGCGGCGCCTTCGGCTTCTTCGTCGGAACCTTGGCGGCCTTCTTCGCCTTCGACGGCGACTTGGCCTTGGCCGGCTTGGCCACAGCCGCCTTCTTCGCACCCGCGGGAGCGGCCGACGCCGCAGACGCCTTCTTGGCGGCGCCCGCCTTCCGACCGGTCGCCGCCTTCACGCCACCAGCCTTCTTTGCGCCGGCCGCACGGCCGCCCTTCTTCTCCTTGCTGGCCGGAGCGGCGCGCTTCTTCTTGGCACCGCCAGCACGAGCCTTGCCGCCCTCGGCCGCCCCCCCGCCGCCGGCGCCGGCAAGCTTGAACGAGCCGGACGCGCCCTTCCCCTTCGTCTGCACCAGCTCGCCCGCCACGACGGCCGACTTGAGGTACTTCTTGATAAACGGCGCCAGCTTCTCCGCGTCCAGCTTGTAGTGCGCGGCAATGTACTTCTTGATCGCCTGCAGCGACGACCCGCCGCGCTCCTTCAGACTCTTGATGGCGGCCGTCACCATCTCAGAGGTGCGCGGGTGCGCAGGCTTGGCGCGCGGCTTCTTCGCAGACTTGGCCTTCTTCGTAGTGCCGGTGGCGGCGGGTGCCGCAGCAGTCTCGTTCGTAGCCGCCTGATCTGCCATTTCGACGACGCGCGTAACACACAGCGAGAGCGAGAGCGAGCGGGACGGCAGGCACGCAGGCACAGCACAGCAGAGCAGAGAATCACAAGGGCCCAGCCAGTGTCGCGGGCGGGCGCGGACGGCCGAGAGAGCGGCCGCCACTCTGCGCGCCGCCGCGCCGCGCCTCCCGCGCTTGCTACCGCCCAACGTCCGACAGCCTGTGCGGAGCAGCCCCAAACCTGCGCCACAACCGCCCGCGCCTTTCAAACCACCGAGGATGGGGCTACACACAGCCACACCACAGTCGCCAACCAGTCGCCACGGCAGCGCCGCAAACCACGGCCAAACTGCAGCTACCGCGCGCTACAGCCTGGGTCGGCCCGCCGAGAATCGCCGCCCCCGCCCAAATGCCGCCCCCACAGCCCCAGCCGACGACCCGCCACAATGGCCAAACCTTCGGCAAAACTCCCACACCGTCGCCGCGGCAGCCCGGCCAGCGCGGCCGGCGCCACAGCCACACAAGCCGAGGCGTGCGGCGATGACGGCCGTGCAAACGCGCCTCCGCCGCCCCATCGCCTTCCGTCGCCCTCCCGCCGTTTCCCGATCGGCCCGCAGCCGTCGGGCCACATCGCGCGCCGTCCTCCTCCTCTCGCCCGCCAACATTCACAGCCGTTTCTCAACAATTGCCCGCCGCAAACGGACGCCGCCTGCGCAACAGGCGCCGCCGCCCCTCGCCGCTTCCGACCCAACCCCTCGACCGAGGCAAACCGCAATCCGAATCTACAGACCAACCCAATCTGCCGTCAGCACACACGACAGCCGACCTTACACGTTACGCGTTACACATTACGTTTACACGTCTAGGTTAGGTTAGGTTAGGTTAGGTTAGGTTAGGTGGACGTGGGTTAGGTTAAGGGGACTTGGGTTAGGTTAAGCGTCAAACTTAGGTTAAGCATTCAAACACGTCAGGCGTCAGAGGTTAGGTTCGGTTAGGTTAGGTTACACGTTAGGTTAAGGGGTCAGTGCTAGGTTAAGAAGCGTCAAACGTAGGTTAAAAAGCGTTCAAAAAACGTGAGGCGTGAGCCGGACAGCTTTCCTTACGTAGACGTTAGGGGCTCAGGCTGAGCTCACCTCACCACAGGTTAGGTTAGGTTAGGTTCGGTTCGCTCAGCGTAAAGCGCCGAGGTCAGGCTACGTTCGTTCACCTTCGGGCGCCACACTTTCGGTTGAAAGGTCGCGACGGGACGACGTCGGCAGGCACGCCGCAAACAAACAAACAAACAAACAAACAAACAAACAAAACGTACAGACGACGTCGACAACCGCCGACAGACGGGGAGCAGCACGACCACGACCAGATACCGAGCGCGAACGAGACACACGCGAACCACCCCCACCGGCCAAAGGGCACCACACAACAACCCAGAGCACCACGTGTCGACACCAGGGCAACCGCCCGCAACTGCGCTTTCCGCGCCGGCCCGGATGCACGTCGTGCTACAACAACACCACTACCGTACACAGCCGCTGTTCACAACATCACTATCATGCGCGCCCGCGGCTCGCCGCCGTCGCGGTCGCACCCCCAACGCCAGCACTTTTGCACCACCATTCACACGCACCGCAACACAGCTCGCCGACACAGCCGAACAAAACAACCACCACACAACAACACAACGCCGCCGCCGCCGCCTCTACTTGTGCCGGCGACCCACCCCGCCGATGGCGCACCTTTCGCCAGCCGGCAATCGACACGCACCCACCCACCCCCCCCCCCCGGGGCCCAGTGCAAAAAAAAAACACACAAAAGAAAAAAAAAACAAAAAAAAACACACACACACAAAAACGACACGGGAGGCGCACACCGCCACTTCGCGCGCACGCCACCAACCAGTCGTCGTCTCAAAATAACAAACAAACACCAAAAAACAAACAAAATAAACTAACAACTAGGGCAACACAAAACAAAACAAAAAAACAAAAAACGCCTCGCACGAACCGCCCACAAAAAGGACACGCACACGCACAGCCTCTGCTGACGGCCACGACGCAGCGGCACGCTGCTCCTGTCCCGCGCCCCGCGCCCCACTCGATTCACAACACTCACGCGACACCGTCAACGACGGGCTCGCTTCCCGCAACCTACCACCTTTCCGCCACGACGCACAGCCCCAGCCCCACCCGACGACGCCCGTGGCAACGACTGCACTTTCAACACCGCCTCCCCCTTCCCCCCCAACACACACACAGCCAGCCAAAAACGCACTCGCGACCCACACATGCACGTGCATCGGCACACGCCAACCAGTCAACGTCGACAACCACACGCAAGGCTCGAAACGAAACCGGCGTCCTTCCACGTTGCCATCAAGCTACACGACACAAGACACAAGGAACCAACACAACAGCCGGCCCCACTAATTCCCACTCTCACGCCGCAAAAAGCACACCGAAACCGCCAAACGCACGCACATTCCCCTTCGCACTGACACCGACCGGCTCGCTACCACACCTCCCGGCAGCCGTTTCACAAACATGACACGGCGTGACGCGACATCACGGGCCTACGCACACCGGACCCACTCACACTCTCTCCTTTCCTTCTGTTTTTCCCGACGCCTTCGGCCGGGCACACGCGGCACAACGCCGCCAATTCACCACACCGCCCACACAGTCGACAAGCGCCCGCCCTGTACGGCACACGCAACGACGCAGCGCAGCAAAGGGCGCCCGCAACACATACCTCTCCTCTCTCTCTCTCTCTCTCTCTCTCTCTCTCTCTCTCCGCCGCCCGACGCGCCAACCGCCACACCACACCGCCAGCCACTCGCAAATTGTGCACTGCCACCAGCCACACGTCCAACACGCCGCGCCGCCTCCGGCCACCCGCCAGGGGGCGCTCACGTCCGCGACAACAGCGCGGCCCGCCGGGCCGGGCCGAACCGAACCGAGCCGCCGCTGCTCTGCACTCGGCACGGCCACACCCTGCTGCAGACCGGGCTCGTCTCCCTGTACGCGTCTGCCTGCGCATCAACACAACGGGGCAAGTGAGCAAACCCCGTCACAACACGCCACATCGCGCAATGGCCGTGCCGACCTTTTTCTCTCTACCGCCATCCCTTCTTCTCGCGTTTTACTCGTTGTTGCTGCAGCGGCGCACACCTACACATCCACAGCCCCAGCCGGCCTCACCTCAGGGCCCGCCGCCAGCGTCTCCTCCTCGGGCACAGGTGCGGTGCTGTGGCCGCCCATCCAACCGCATTGCTGGCCGTCCAGTCCAGCCGCCAGGCGTTCCCACTGCCGCGCACCGACCCTGCTGCAGAAAACGAAGCATAGCCAGACCGACCGATACACAAAGCAAGCCGTCGCCTCGCCTCTTGTCCTTCCTTCCGCCCCCGCCCTTCTCACACCACCGCCTCTCCACTTTCGCCCCCCCCTCCTTTTTTTTTTCTTATTTGTTTCTTTCTTTCTTTCTTTTCTTTCTTTCTTTCTTTCTTAGGGCCGTCTCTCCTTCCCGCCATGGCGGTTACGGCACCGCCTGCAGCAGCGGATTTTTGCGCCCACACGCCTACTCCTACCACCATTAACCTTGCCCTGCCCTGCCCATCAACGTCGCAGTCGAACCGACGCTTGCCAACACACTGCCCACGTTCCTTTCTCTTTTCGGCCTACGCCCATTACGCGCCGCCGCCACAGCCTATTACTCTCCCTTCCCTTCCCACAACACACCGACGTCATCACACGCACCCAAAACAGGGGCCACGACCGTGTTCCTCGCCCACTCCCATCCCGCACGGTACGCACATTCCCAACTACTACCGCGCACCCTCCCTTCCAATCTGTGTGTCTGTGTCCTGTCCGCGCGTGACGCCTCTCAACATCCGCCGTCCCCCGTCCCCCGTCCCGTTTTCGCCCCCATGCCGTCGTCGCGCCGCCTCCTCCTCCCCGTCCACCGCCGCCCCTGTCCGCCCCGCACCACACCATACACCGCTGCTTGTCCCGGCCGTTGCCACCAAAGGCGCCAACCGCAAACGCGCCACGCCGCAGCCCCCGTGCGTCTCGCTCGCTTGCATCTCCGTGCCGACGCTGCCTCTCTTCCCGCACGCACTCGACCTCGACAACACAGTCTTTGGCTCCGCCACTGCGTGTTCCGGTGGTGCGCACGCTGCAACACGTATGTATTCATTACCAGAGCGATGGCGAGGCATGACAGCATCTCTGTCTGACCAGAGAGTTATTTATCGTTGCTAGTCGGCGCTTGGACCGAGCCAGACGACAGTAGTGGCACGCAGCGAGTCGCCAGGAACAGTTGTTATATATATTGTAGCGCGAGTCGGCAGAGGTAGTAGTCAGTCGACAGTAGTAGCGGGTGGACGGTTGTACTGAGCGGGCGTCGGCGGCGTGCTCTGCTCGTCTCGCGACTCTGGTCACGGTTCGGGACGATGTACAGTATATTGTGTTATAATAACAAGGTAGTGTGAAGCTGCATTGCGCAAATCTGATAACGTATGTTAATTGTACTTATTTTGTTCAACAACAAATGCCCCAATATTACGTTTTTTCTCAAGTAACTTTTTTTTTTTTTTTTTTTTTTTTTTTAAAGAAAAACATTCACTTTTTAAAGACTACTTCCTATGGCATTTCCCTCCAAGGAGTGCAATTAATTACCAGCCAGCACTCATTCATTGCACACAGCTGTGTAAGGGGTATCTACAATTGAGGAGCAGATATAAATGCACTTTTTTGTGTGTGTGTCTTTTTTCATTGGGGTAACGATCTTTGGCTCTTTTTATTCTGAATACAGGGCCAAAGGTCAACGCTGCTGCCCTCATACAATGTATCAGGTTTCATTATGTCTGTTGCACTGTTACTTATCGTTGGGTTTGTTTTGTAGGGACGTTAACATTCTGGCACATTTTTATTATCATCGGACTCTCTGCTATTTGTGCGGGGAGGTTATACCTGGGTCCATTTCCATTTACATTTTAATCTTGATAGACTTTTTGTTTTCTTTTTTTTGTTTCTTGTTGTTTTCCCTTCTTTTTTTGTTGTTTTGTTTTGTTTTGTTTTTCCCGCTCTCACCACCGCCGCCGCATCACGCCATGGCCTCCCCCTTACGTTTTTGGTTTCTTTTTCTGTTCTTCAACTGCTTCAACATCACCGCGCCCCATTTCCACACCACAGCCATCAGCCTCCAAGACGGGCAGGCGCAGTGTGCCATTTCCGGCGCACAAGCACACCCGTACGGTACTCTCCTCGCCCCCACGCCACCAACAACACAGCGACCACGCGGCTTTCAGGCATGGCACGGCACCGGCGAAATGCGCCGCCCCCGCCCCCGCCCCTCCGCGCATCCGTCCGTCTCGCCACGTTCACTGACAGCCGCGTCTGCGGCTACACCACGACAACCACAACACAACAACGCTCCCCTCCCTGGCACCTCATTGTTTTTCTCCTCCTCTTTTGCACAAACCACAACGCCGAGCACAGGCGCAAGCCACCCACACCGCGCCCCTCCCCGTCCCGTCTTTTGGCCGCCGCTCCTCGTTCGCCCCCTCCCATCTCCCGAATGCCATGCCAGCAGCGTTACGCATGCCCCTCCCCTGTCCACACAACACTACCGCCAAACGAACAGCCTTCCGGGCCACATGCAGGGCACGCCCACCTCCAAACACTGCCAATTCACGGACGCAATTCGCTAAACACACACACACACACACACACACACACACACACACACTTTCTCGACACCTTTCTGTAGGGAGGGTGCGTCATCTCGACCGTGACAGAGTGACGGCAACTATCGACGATCCATTTCCCCCCCACTGGTAAAACATGTCCACTAAACACCTACATACATCATTCAAGTACACAGACAATAGCATACACACAATGGGAGGGCACACGAACATGGACGGCACGGCACTGTCATACACTCTTCCTCAGAACCATATCAACAAACGTTACGTACATCCGGGAAAGCGAAAGCAAAAAGCAAAGGCAAAAGCCCAATGCAGCCGTCAAAGGTAACGTTCACCACGGCAGACACTTGCAGCCGCGCCGCCGTTAAACGCATTTCAGTGCGGCTCCAATACGCCTCCGACACGGGACCGTTCCGTTGCTCTACGAATGCGTTCCTCCCTTTTTCCCTTCCTCTCTCTTTTGCCCCCCCTCTGTCCGTTCCTCCTGCACTCTTGCCTCATTCCTCACGTTCTGCCCAGACATTCGACCGATCAAAGTCAACCTTTCGTTACCGTTCTCGGCGCGACGGTGTACAACAGTATGACGGGTGTGCCCAAGACTTCGGTTCAGTTGCGTGACGCCGGTCTATCGCGCCGATCGACAGTTACTCAGGGGGCGACGGATCGGACCACGTCACCGACACACAAAACTATGTCAAACAAACAAATACATACCGGATGGACACAGACAAACACGTGTACAGACATTCGCCAAAAACGACCGCCGCCGCCGCCGCCGTCTAGCGTCGCGCTTACTGTACTGCACTGGACACGCGTGCATCTCGAATGACGACATCGGTGTGCGTGCGTCGTACGCAATCAGTCAGACACGGCTATCAAAAATCAGAGTCGAATGGTACATCGTCGTGCGTGTCGCCGTACACGTACAGTACAATACAACAACAATGCGTCTTAATGGCACGTTCATTTCAACGTCACTCCACACACCTCCACGCTGCAGTTACGTCGCACCATTGTCAACTCGGCGTACAGCAAAGGGAATAGTGGGCGGCAAAACATTTCACATCTCACCCTCGCCATGTGTCATGTGCAAACCAAACCCGCAGACGGCCGTCGTTACGGTGACACAACGCCAACGAGGCGTGCCACCATTCCACGCCACGGCGACCAACCTCGTGGCCGTACCCCGCAACAACGCTTTGACGCGGACCCCCCCACCCACAATCAAAATGCACACATCACAGCCGTCCACAAAACAACAACAACAATTCCGCCCTTCCCGCAAAGGCACGTTGGTGGCCCTGAAAAGGGCCGTTTTGCCGCTCTCGCAACGGAGGAGCCTTCTCCATCCTTCCTTCCATTCCAGAGCCACCTCCTTACTTGGAGCTCGTGTACTTGGTCACCGCCTTCGTGCCCTCGCTCACGGCGTGCTTGGCCAGCTCGCCAGGCAGCAACAGCCGCACAGCGGTCTGGATCTCGCGGGACGTGATGGTCGAGCGCTTGTTGTAGTGCGCCAGGCGAGAAGCCTCGGCCGCAATGCGCTCGAAAATGTCGTTCACGAAGCTGTTCATGATGCTCATCGCCTTCGACGAGATGCCCGTGTCAGGGTGCACCTGCTTCAGCACCTTGTAGATGTAGATGGCATAGCTCTCCTTCCTCTTGCGCTTCTTCTTCTTGTCGCCCTTCGAAATGTTCTTCTGCGCCTTGCCAGCCTTCTTGGCGGCCTTCCCGCTAGTCTTGGGCGGCATCTCGAACGAACGTACGGCAGCAGCAACACCAGTAGCAAGCGCTCCGCTCTAGTCAGCGTCTCCCCACACAGTGGCACCCGCCGCCAGCCGCCGCCGCACCTTTACCAGCTCGCCCTGTTGCGGCCGCCGACCAATGGGGCGCGCGCGCAACCGGCCGCCGCACCCGAGCCCATAAAGCACCCCCACCCCGGCTGCGCCGGCACGCACGCACTCGTGTTCGAGATGGCGAGCGAGCAAGACGTTTGCGACGCGCGCGCGGTCGCGGCAGCTGCCGCCGCCGCGCCGGAGCTGTCTGATCGCCGTCCGGCGGCGCCTGCGCCGTCGGCGGCCCCATCGGACGCTCCACTTATGACGACCCGGCAACCCCAGGAGGACCACGAGTATATGACGACTACGCGCGACCAGGACGATGAGATGGACTACTCTACCGACCTTCCCCGTGAGGACTGCGCTGCCGGCGCCCCGCAGAGGGTGCTTCAGCGCAAGCGCTCGGCTGTCACGTCCGCCAGTGACGACCCACACACTTCTGGTACGAGTGACGCTGGATTCAAGAAACCGCCACCTAAGAAGAGGGCGGCTCCACGACGGCGCCCGGCCGTTGTCCCTGTGCCTACTGCCAATCAGTACGACGCCCTACAGGATGGCGCCGACTCTGAAGATCCTGACGAGCCTCCACCGGCGGCCGCCGACGATGCTACACCTCGCTCCGGCCCTAAGCTGCCGCCGATTGTTATCGACTACCCTGACGATTATCTGACGCTTCGGGACTGGCTCCAGGCCAACCTCAAGAACGCTTTTACCGCCAAACACTGCGGCGAAGACCGCCTGAAGCTGACAGTCGCCACTACTGAAGATTACGTGGCTGTCATGGACATGGTTGGTGCACGTGGGATCCCAAACTACACCTTCCCCACTGTACGACCCAAAGTTCTCAAGGTTGCCATGCGAGGCATACCGCTGAAGATGAAGGCGGACGCCTTTAAGGACGGCCTCATCACTATGGGTTTCGCGCCCACTGCAGCCACCCGGATGAAGATGCCTGGTACCCAGCGCCCCATCCCTTTGATGGAGATCGTGTTGCCTGATACGCCTGATAACAGGCAAATCTACCAAGTCACCAGGTTTTATGACCTCTCGGTGACAGTCGAGAAGTTACGCGCACGGAAGGGCCTCGTCCAATGCTACAATTGTCAGGAGCCGGGCCACACTTCCCGCCTCTGTCGCATGAGGCCACGATGTGTCAAGTGTGGCGAGGGTCACCTCAGCCAGCAGTGTACCCGGTCCCGGGACGAACCAGCCACCTGTGCCCTGTGCAAGCGGGCTCATCCTGCGAGCTACCGCGGTTGCGCTGTCCACAAGGCAGCCAGCCGCCGCCAGCGTGGACTACCTCCCTTGCGGCAGACGTCCCGCTCCGATGGCCAACAGCAGCGGCGCCGAGCTGCGCCACCACCTGCTCCACCTGCTACTCCTCCGCGACAACCCGCCCAGCGGCGCCTGCTTGCTGCTCGGGCGGACCTTGGTTACGCCGACGTCCTCCAGGGCCGGACGACGCCTCCTTCTGCCCCTGCTGTCCAGCCTCTGCGACGCTCTGAAGATGGGCCTGCTCCACCTGCTGCAGCTGCTGATTTCATCGCGGTCTTGCAAGAAGTCCAGGCCACCCTCGTGGCTGTCTCTGCCGCTCTGGCCCAGCTGCCGACCGCCATCACTGCTGCAGTCCATGCAGCCCTCCGAAGTTTCCCCGCTGCCACGGCGATCGCATCCGCTGGCCATGGCTCACAACCTTAGGCGCCACCAGACCTTCACGGCTGTAACGTGGAACGCGAATGGCCTCTTCCCTGCGCTTCTCGAATTCCGGCAGTTCCTCCAGGATTACAGCGTGGATGTGTGTCTCCTTACCGAGACGCACCTCAAACCTGGACTTCGAGCGAACGCCCCGAATTACGTCTGCTATCGCGACGACAGGCTGACGGCTGGCGGTGGGACAGCCATCTATGTCAAGCGGACACTCCGGCACTATCGTGTCCCTCTGCCGAGGTTGGACTCCTGTGAAGCTACGGCCGTCGCAGTGGAGACATCCCTTGGAACGGTCATCTTTCTCTCGGTGTACCGGCCGCCACGAGGCCACCTCACCGTCCATGATGCTGACACTCTCCTTCGTGCTGGGGTCAAGCTCTTCCTCGCTGGCGACCTGAATGCCAAGCACCAGCTCTGGAATTCTCGGACGCTGAACGTCAGTGGGAGGCGGCTCTATCATGCTGCAGAGAGGGCACGAGCTTCTGTGTATGGACCTGCTGAGCCGACGCACTACCCTTCGAACGGCTCTGCTCCCGACGTTTTGGATATTTGTCTCGTCAAGGGTGTCGACTGGTTCGTCACCCCCGACGTTCTCCACGCCTTGAGCTCCGACCACTTGCCGGTGCTCTTTCGACTACATGTCACTCCGCTTCCACCAGCGGCGAAGCTCGACACCCGGAAGACCGACTGGCCGCGCTTCCGGCAGCTTGTTCTGCAACGCCTCCCGGATGAGCCACCTCCACTGGACACGGATGTCAATGCTGCTCTTCACACGCTGACTGCGGCTCTCACCACGGCTGTTGCTGACTCCACTACGCCTCCACGGGTTTCTTCAGTGGCAGCTCCAGCACTCCCTGCAGACTTACGGGACCTTATCCGAGAACGAAACCGTCTGAACAGAGTTTGGCATGAAACACGCCAGCCCGTGCTGAAGCGGCGCATCAATCATCTCCGCCGCGTCATCAAGGCTGCCCTTGCTGCTCACCGTATCCGCCGGTGGGAGGAGAAGCTTGCCTCAGTTGATCCTGGGGCCGACACGTGGGAGTTGGTCCGTTCCCTCACACGGCACCGCCCACACATGCCGCCGCTCACAACTACCGATGGACCTGCTTACACGCCCGCCGCTAAAGCCGAGGCCCTGGCGTCGACTTTTGAGGCCAACTTCCGGCCCCTTGCGGCGCCGGTCGACAACGAGAACGTCCGCACAGTGGAGACCAGACTTGCTGCCTTCCTCCACGGCGATCACGGTGACGCCACCATTGTCCCAACATCGGAAAGGGAGGTCACTGACCATCTTCGCCGACTTCCCCAGACGAAGGCCCCGGGGCACGACAACGTTGACGGGAGAGTCCTCCGCATGCTGCCCAGGATTGCCATCCTGTATGTGGTCGCTCTCTTCAACGCCATCTTTCACCAGCTGCAGTACCCAGACGCTTGGAAGAAGGCTGTCGTTGTGGCGGTCCCGAAGCCGGGCAAAAACAGGACAGTACCAGAGCATTATCGCCCCATCAGTCTCCTCCCGACGTTGAGTAAAGTTTTCGAGAGAATCCTCCTCTCTAGGTTCGGCCGGCTGCTCCACCAGGACAATATCATTCCTCGGGAACAGTTTGGCTTCCGCCAGCACCACTCCACCACTCAACAGTTGCTCCGCGTCGTCGAGGAGGCGACACTGGCGTTCAACAATCGGGAGTTTTGCGGTCTTGTCCTGCTCGATGTGTCCAAGGCCTTTGACACCGTCTGGCACCACGGCCTGCTCTTCAAGTTGTTCCATCTCGGCATCCCTTCGTGCTTCGTCCGCCTACTCGGCAACTACCTTGAGGGCCGTGCTTTTGTCGTCCGAGTTGGCAGCACGTCTTCCTCTGTTCGCCCAGTCCTTGCTGGAGTGCCCCAAGGGAGCGTTCTGGGCCCGATATTGTATGCTGTCTACACCTCTGACCTGCCGATTTCCCCGAGGGTTGGTCGTGCCATCTATGCTGATGACACGGCCCTCTTCTCGCGCCATCGCAACATCGACGCCGTCCTCCGACGTCTGCAAGCTGCTCTGCAGGACCTCGAGCGCTGGGCCGCCGACTGGCGGATCGGCTTCAACGCCACCAAATCTCAGGCGATGCTCCTCACTCGCCGTCTCCCACCTGAAGTGCCACCACTGGTGCTTTGTAATCAGGCCATCACCTGGACCACGACTGCCACCTACCTCGGGGTCATTCTCGATCGCACCCTGACATGGAAGGCTCACGTCACCGCTGTACACCGGAAGACATCTCAGAGGGCTGGGGCATTGTACCCCATGCTCAACGAAACTTCCTCGCTCCCTGTCGCCAACGGACTGCATATCTATCGTACGTGCATTCGTCCGGTCATGGACTATGCCTGTGAAGTCTGGGGCAATGCTGCCCCTTCCCACATTCAGAGGCTCCAGCAACTACAAAACAAGCTCTTGCGCCGAGTTTACCATGTTCCGCGTGATTTCCCTCATCGCCCCCTCCATCAGGCGGCTGAGGAACCCCTCGTCCGGGAGAGATTTCAAGACGCAGCGCGCCGGTTTTATAATGCCACCCGCACTTCAGACAATCCCCTCGTCCGGAGGTTAGGACGACATAATGACCATCACGACCACTACAGGCGGCCCGTTGCCCTGATCGAATAATCAGGTCAGCCCAGAAGACTCACCACCACTTCTTCCTCACAGCGATTTCCAGTTATCATACGCGCTGACCACCGCCAACCACACCCTGCAGCCTTGGTAGGAAATGCCTCTCGGTAAACCCTACATTCACGATAGCCTGGGATGTTCCACACCCAGTCCAGATGAAAGGAGGCCGCGCGCGCGCGCCGGCACGCACTCCGCTGCTCGACTCGCTGCCGCTCGCACCGGTCGTTTTCGTTTCCGTTTCGTGTGCACCGTCGCTAGCCCATCGCCATGTCCGGACGCGGAAAGGGAGGCAAAGTCAAGGGCAAGTCAAAGTCCCGCTCAAGCAGGGCTGGGCTCCAGTTCCCGGTCGGCAGAATCCACCGCCTCCTGCGCAAGGGAAACTACGCAGAGCGCGTCGGCGCCGGGGCGCCCGTCTACCTCGCCGCCGTCATGGAGTACCTCGCGGCTGAGGTGCTCGAGCTGGCCGGAAACGCGGCCCGCGACAACAAGAAGACGCGCATCATCCCGCGCCACCTGCAGCTTGCCATCCGCAACGACGAGGAGCTCAACAAGCTCCTGTCGGGCGTCACCATCGCACAGGGTGGTGTCCTGCCCAACATCCAGGCCGTCCTGCTGCCAAAGAAGACCGAGAAGAAGGCCTAAAGGAGGCCAGGCAATCGCAGCGCCGCGTGCTCCCCTGCACGCAACGCGCTTTGCCGGCTCGGCTCGGCCCACAACAATCGGCCCTTTTCAGGGCCACCACACAAACCTACGTCCAAAGCAAAATTTCAGTCGTCCTCGCCGCACCTTGTTTTGTTTTGTTTTAACTTTGCACTTTCACAGCACAGCCGCCGCCTGGCGGCGCGCGTCCGCCATCTTGTCGTCCACACAGCCCGTGTGGCCCAACACACACATTTTTTGCACGGTCGCAGTCGCCTTCCAAACGACAACGGCAGCAATAATGACCATTGTTAAAGGGAGGCGTGTCGACACACCGCCCTCCACTCCCGCGCGCAACGGCCGTCGACACGAACGAAACAAACAGCTGATCCGGCCGCCTATGCCCTACACGCCTTGCCTCGGAAACCCCAACGCCGCCGCAAACACACAGAGCCAAACCACGCAAGCAAGCAAATAATCACCGCCTCTCGCACAACAACACACAGCCCGCCATCTCCATCGCGATCGATACAAAGACACACAATAACAAACACAAACGAAGCAGCTCCACTCTCTCTCACACACACACACAGCCAGCCACATGACACGTTTCCTTTCCTTCTCCCCTCCCAGTCACATCACGTCGCTCAAACGGAAAGAAACAAACAAACAAACAACACACGCAGCAACAACACAGACTCTTTCGCACTTTTCAACTTCCGAACAGTGTGGTGGCCCTGAAAAGGGCCGTTTTCTAGTCTCTCCCACCCACGAGCACGGCCGCGGGAAGGCCAGCGCCCGCTGCGACGCAGCCTAACCGCCGAAACCGTACAGGGTGCGCCCCTGCCTCTTCAGGGCGTACACCACGTCCATGGCCGTCACAGTCTTGCGCTTGGCGTGCTCAGTGTACGTCACCGCGTCGCGGATCACGTTCTCCAGGAACACCTTCAGCACCCCGCGGGTCTCCTCGTAGATCAGACCAGAGATGCGCTTCACGCCGCCCCTGCGAGCCAGGCGGCGGATGGCGGGCTTCGTGATGCCCTGGATGTTGTCGCGCAACACCTTGCGGTGCCGCTTGGCGCCACCCTTGCCGAGCCCCTTTCCTCCCTTGCCGCGGCCTGTCATCCTTCCTTCCTCGGGCAAAGCAAAACGTGCACAAACAGCAGCTGCAGCGGCTGGCGAGTCGGCTACGGTCTGCGCCCAGCGCGCCCGCCGCCCCCCTATATAGACTCTGGCCCGCCCTCCCCCCACCACGCGCAACCGAGGGCATATAAGCGCAGCACGGAGGCGCGCGGGCCCGTTGTCAAGGCAGCACCGGACGCCGCGCCGCACCTAACCTCCACGCACGCCGCTCCGCTACCGCTACCGCTACCGCCATGGCCCGCACAAAGCAAACGGCCCGCAAGTCCACCGGCGGAAAGGCGCCGCGCAAACAGCTCGCCACCAAGGCGGCGAGGAAGAGCGCGCCCGCCACCGGAGGCGTCAAGAAGCCCCACCGCTACAGGCCGGGCACCGTCGCCCTGCGAGAAATCAGGCGCTACCAGAAGAGCACAGAGCTGCTCATCCGCAAGCTGCCATTCCAGCGCCTAGTGCGCGAGATCGCCCAGGACTTCAAGACCGACCTGCGCTTCCAGAGCTCCGCAGTCATGGCCCTGCAGGAGGCCAGCGAGGCCTACCTCGTCGGCCTCTTCGAAGACACCAACCTGTGCGCAATCCACGCCAAGCGCGTCACCATCATGCCCAAGGACATCCAGCTCGCGCGCCGCATCCGCGGCGAGCGCGCCTAAACCGCGCCGCGGCACCGCACCGCACAAACAAAAACGGCCCTTTTCAGGGCCACTAACATCTCTCCGTCGCGAGCAAACTTTGTCGGTCGCCTGCCTCTCGCCCCACAACCACACAAAAAAAAACAAAAAAAAAACCACCACTTCCCGTCCGTCCGCCACACCCGCTCACTCTGCCTGCCTGCCTGCTAGCAGCGCGCAACAATCGCACATCATCCCTCCCCGGCCGCTCAAAGCGCACAATACCCAACGGCCGACGTCACACCGCACGGGTGGCTGGCCGGCCGCCGCTTTCGTTTCGAAAACAAAACCCGCACCAACGGCCAGGCAGGCGCGCTCTACACGCCACCGAAATCCCCGCCGACTCCTTCCACATCTCAACGTGCCCCCCCCCCCCCCCGTTGCAAAACATAACACACACAAAGAAACAAACAAAGACCGGACACGACGAGACAAGACATCCGAGAAGAACTGAACGCAGGCAAGCCCAACCAACGTATTCAAAAACAACGTGACAGAAAAACCAACCGTCGGCCGCCGCCAAAAGCACGGCGACACTCCTCAACAACAACAACAACAACACCACCACCACCGCTACCGCCGCCCACACCCGCCACCGACCCCCGCAATCCAACCACCACGGCACGCAAACAGCATCCCCACGGGCATACAGACAGACACCCACACCAAACGCAACACGACAATCAAAACCTTCCCCGACGTGCTTTGATGGCCCTGAGAAGGGCCGTTTTGGGCCGCGCGTCTCTTGCGCGCCACTAGACGACGACGGGGGGTGGGGACGACGGAGCCAAGCGCCAAACCCTTCCTTTCCCATCTCTTTCTCCTCTACTCTACTTCTTCTTCTTGGGCGAAGCCTTCGCCTTAGACGGCGTCGTCGCCTTCTTCGGGCGCGGCGCCTTCGGCTTCTTCGTCGGAACCTTGGCGGCCTTCTTCGCCTTCGACGGCGACTTGGCCTTGGCCGGCTTGGCCGCAGCCGCCTTCTTCGCACCCGCGGGAGCGGCCGACGCCGCAGACGCCTTCTTGGCGGCGCCCGCCTTCCGACCGGTCGCCGCCTTCACGCCACCAGCCTTCTTTGCGCCGGCCGCACGGCCGCCCTTCTTCTCCTTGCTGGCCGGAGCGGCGCGCTTCTTCTTGGCACCGCCAGCACGAGCCTTGCCGCCCTCGGCCGCCCCCCCGCCGCCGGCGCCGGCAAGCTTGAACGAGCCGGACGCGCCCTTCCCCTTCGTCTGCACCAGCTCGCCCGCCACGACGGCCGACTTGAGGTACTTCTTGATAAACGGCGCCAGCTTCTCCGCGTCCAGCTTGTAGTGCGCGGCAATGTACTTCTTGATCGCCTGCAGCGACGACCCGCCGCGCTCCTTCAGACTCTTGATGGCGGCCGTCACCATCTCAGAGGTGCGCGGGTGCGCAGGCTTGGCGCGCGGCTTCTTCGCAGACTTGGCCTTCTTCGTAGTGCCGGTGGCGGCGGGTGCCGCAGCAGTCTCGTTCGTAGCCGCCTGATCTGCCATTTCGACGACGCGCGTAACACACAGCGAGAGCGAGAGCGAGCGGGACGGCAGGCACGCAGGCACAGCACAGCAGAGCAGAGAATCACAAGGGCCCAGCCAGTGTCGCGGGCGGGCGCGGACGGCCGAGAGAGCGGCCGCCACTCTGCGCGCCGCCGCGCCGCGCCTCCCGCGCTTGCTACCGCCCAACGTCCGACAGCCTGTGCGGAGCAGCCCCAAACCTGCGCCACAACCGCCCGCGCCTTTCAAACCACCGAGGATGGGGCTACACACAGCCACACCACAGTCGCCAACCAGTCGCCACGGCAGCGCCGCAAACCACGGCCAAACTGCAGCTACCGCGCGCTACAGCCTGGGTCGGCCCGCCGAGAATCGCCGCCCCCGCCCAAATGCCGCCCCCACAGCCCCAGCCGACGACCCGCCACAATGGCCAAACCTTCGGCAAAACTCCCACACCGTCGCCGCGGCAGCCCGGCCAGCGCGGCCGGCGCCACAGCCACACAAGCCGAGGCGTGCGGCGATGACGGCCGTGCAAACGCGCCTCCGCCGCCCCATCGCCTTCCGTCGCCCTCCCGCCGTTTCCCGATCGGCCCGCAGCCGTCGGGCCACATCGCGCGCCGTCCTCCTCCTCTCGCCCGCCAACATTCACAGCCGTTTCTCAACAATTGCCCGCCGCAAACGGACGCCGCCTGCGCAACAGGCGCCGCCGCCCCTCGCCGCTTCCGACCCAACCCCTCGACCGAGGCAAACCGCAATCCGAATCTACAGACCAACCCAATCTGCCGTCAGCACACACGACAGCCGACCTTACACGTTACGCGTTACACATTACGTTTACACGTCTAGGTTAGGTTAGGTTAGGTTAGGTTAGGTTAGGTGGACGTGGGTTAGGTTAAGGGGACTTGGGTTAGGTTAAGCGTCAAACTTAGGTTAAGCATTCAAACACGTCAGGCGTCAGAGGTTAGGTTCGGTTAGGTTAGGTTACACGTTAGGTTAAGGGGTCAGTGCTAGGTTAAGAAGCGTCAAACGTAGGTTAAAAAGCGTTCAAAAAACGTGAGGCGTGAGCCGGACAGCTTTCCTTACGTAGACGTTAGGGGCTCAGGCTGAGCTCACCTCACCACAGGTTAGGTTAGGTTAGGTTCGGTTCGCTCAGCGTAAAGCGCCGAGGTCAGGCTACGTTCGTTCACCTTCGGGCGCCACACTTTCGGTTGAAAGGTCGCGACGGGACGACGTCGGCAGGCACGCCGCAAACAAACAAACAAACAAACAAACAAACAAACAAAACGTACAGACGACGTCGACAACCGCCGACAGACGGGGAGCAGCACGACCACGACCAGATACCGAGCGCGAACGAGACACACGCGAACCACCCCCACCGGCCAAAGGGCACCACACAACAACCCAGAGCACCACGTGTCGACACCAGGGCAACCGCCCGCAACTGCGCTTTCCGCGCCGGCCCGGATGCACGTCGTGCTACAACAACACCACTACCGTACACAGCCGCTGTTCACAACATCACTATCATGCGCGCCCGCGGCTCGCCGCCGTCGCGGTCGCACCCCCAACGCCAGCACTTTTGCACCACCATTCACACGCACCGCAACACAGCTCGCCGACACAGCCGAACAAAACAACCACCACACAACAACACAACGCCGCCGCCGCCGCCTCTACTTGTGCCGGCGACCCACCCCGCCGATGGCGCACCTTTCGCCAGCCGGCAATCGACACGCACCCACCCACCCCCCCCCCCGGGGCCCAGTGCAAAAAAAAAAACACACAAAAGAAAAAAAAAACAAAAAAAAAACACACACACACAAAAACGACACGGGAGGCGCACACCGCCACTTCGCGCGCACGCCACCAACCAGTCGTCGTCTCAAAATAACAAACAAACACCAAAAAACAAACAAAATAAACTAACAACTAGGGCAACACAAAACAAAACAAAAAAACAAAAAACGCCTCGCACGAACCGCCCACAAAAAGGACACGCACACGCACAGCCTCTGCTGACGGCCACGACGCAGCGGCACGCTGCTCCTGTCCCGCGCCCCGCGCCCCACTCGATTCACAACACTCACGCGACACCGTCAACGACGGGCTCGCTTCCCGCAACCTACCACCTTTCCGCCACGACGCACAGCCCCAGCCCCACCCGACGACGCCCGTGGCAACGACTGCACTTTCAACACCGCCTCCCCCTTCCCCCCCAACACACACACAGCCAGCCAAAAACGCACTCGCGACCCACACATGCACGTGCATCGGCACACGCCAACCAGTCAACGTCGACAACCACACGCAAGGCTCGAAACGAAACCGGCGTCCTTCCACGTTGCCATCAAGCTACACGACACAAGACACAAGGAACCAACACAACAGCCGGCCCCACTAATTCCCACTCTCACGCCGCAAAAAGCACACCGAAACCGCCAAACGCACGCACATTCCCCTTCGCACTGACACCGACCGGCTCGCTACCACACCTCCCGGCAGCCGTTTCACAAACATGACACGGCGTGACGCGACATCACGGGCCTACGCACACCGGACCCACTCACACTCTCTCCTTTCCTTCTGTTTTTCCCGACGCCTTCGGCCGGGCACACGCGGCACAACGCCGCCAATTCACCACACCGCCCACACAGTCGACAAGCGCCCGCCCTGTACGGCACACGCAACGACGCAGCGCAGCAAAGGGCGCCCGCAACACATACCTCTCCTCTCTCTCTCTCTCTCTCTCTCTCTCTCTCTCTCTCCGCCGCCCGACGCGCCAACCGCCACACCACACCGCCAGCCACTCGCAAATTGTGCACTGCCACCAGCCACACGTCCAACACGCCGCGCCGCCTCCGGCCACCCGCCAGGGGGCGCTCACGTCCGCGACAACAGCGCGGCCCGCCGGGCCGGGCCGAACCGAACCGAGCCGCCGCTGCTCTGCACTCGGCACGGCCACACCCTGCTGCAGACCGGGCTCGTCTCCCTGTACGCGTCTGCCTGCGCATCAACACAACGGGGCAAGTGAGCAAACCCCGTCACAACACGCCACATCGCGCAATGGCCGTGCCGACCTTTTTCTCTCTACCGCCATCCCTTCTTCTCGCGTTTTACTCGTTGTTGCTGCAGCGGCGCACACCTACACATCCACAGCCCCAGCCGGCCTCACCTCAGGGCCCGCCGCCAGCGTCTCCTCCTCGGGCACAGGTGCGGTGCTGTGGCCGCCCATCCAACCGCATTGCTGGCCGTCCAGTCCAGCCGCCAGGCGTTCCCACTGCCGCGCACCGACCCTGCTGCAGAAAACGAAGCATAGCCAGACCGACCGATACACAAAGCAAGCCGTCGCCTCGCCTCTTGTCCTTCCTTCCGCCCCCGCCCTTCTCACACCACCGCCTCTCCACTTTCGCCCCCCCCTCCTTTTTTTTTTCTTATTTGTTTCTTTCTTTCTTTCTTTTCTTTCTTTCTTTCTTTCTTAGGGCCGTCTCTCCTTCCCGCCATGGCGGTTACGGCACCGCCTGCAGCAGCGGATTTTTGCGCCCACACGCCTACTCCTACCACCATTAACCTTGCCCTGCCCTGCCCATCAACGTCGCAGTCGAACCGACGCTTGCCAACACACTGCCCACGTTCCTTTCTCTTTTCGGCCTACGCCCATTACGCGCCGCCGCCACAGCCTATTACTCTCCCTTCCCTTCCCACAACACACCGACGTCATCACACGCACCCAAAACAGGGGCCACGACCGTGTTCCTCGCCCACTC
Source organism: Schistocerca serialis cubense (assembly GCF_023864345.2). Lineage (NCBI taxonomy): Eukaryota > Metazoa > Arthropoda > Insecta > Orthoptera > Acrididae > Schistocerca > Schistocerca serialis. Next base: position 26,298 of record NW_026048124.1, on the reverse strand, counting down.
CCATCCCGCACGGTACGCACATTCCCAACTACTACCGCGCACCCTCCCTTCCAATCTGTGTGTCTGTGTCCTGTCCGCGCGTGACGCCTCTCAACATCCGCCGTCCCCCGTCCCCCGTCCCGTTTTCGCCCCCATGCCGTCGTCGCGCCGCCTCCTCCTCCCCGTCCACCGCCGCCCCTGTCCGCCCCGCACCACACCATACACCGCTGCTTGTCCCGGCCGTTGCCACCAAAGGCGCCAACCGCAAACGCGCCACGCCGCAGCCCCCGTGCGTCTCGCTCGCTTGCATCTCCGTGCCGACGCTGCCTCTCTTCCCGCACGCACTCGACCTCGACAACACAGTCTTTGGCTCCGCCACTGCGTGTTCCGGTGGTGCGCACGCTGCAACACGTATGTATTCATTACCAGAGCGATGGCGAGGCATGACAGCATCTCTGTCTGACCAGAGAGTTATTTATCGTTGCTAGTCGGCGCTTGGACCGAGCCAGACGACAGTAGTGGCACGCAGCGAGTCGCCAGGAACAGTTGTTATATATATTGTAGCGCGAGTCGGCAGAGGTAGTAGTCAGTCGACAGTAGTAGCGGGTGGACGGTTGTACTGAGCGGGCGTCGGCGGCGTGCTCTGCTCGTCTCGCGACTCTGGTCACGGTTCGGGACGATGTACAGTATATTGTGTTATAATAACAAGGTAGTGTGAAGCTGCATTGCGCAAATCTGATAACGTATGTTAATTGTACTTATTTTGTTCAACAACAAATGCCCCAATATTACGTTTTTTCTCAAGTAACTTTTTTTTTTTTTTTTTTTTTTTTTTTAAAGAAAAACATTCACTTTTTAAAGACTACTTCCTATGGCATTTCCCTCCAAGGAGTGCAATTAATTACCAGCCAGCACTCATTCATTGCACACAGCTGTGTAAGGGGTATCTACAATTGAGGAGCAGATATAAATGCACTTTTTTGTGTGTGTGTCTTTTTTCATTGGGGTAACGATCTTTGGCTCTTTTTATTCTGAATACAGGGCCAAAGGTCAACGCTGCTGCCCTCATACAATGTATCAGGTTTCATTATGTCTGTTGCACTGTTACTTATCGTTGGGTTTGTTTTGTAGGGACGTTAACATTCTGGCACATTTTTATTATCATCGGACTCTCTGCTATTTGTGCGGGGAGGTTATACCTGGGTCCATTTCCATTTACATTTTAATCTTGATAGACTTTTTGTTTTCTTTTTTTTGTTTCTTGTTGTTTTCCCTTCTTTTTTTGTTGTTTTGTTTTGTTTTGTTTTTCCCGCTCTCACCACCGCCGCCGCATCACGCCATGGCCTCCCCCTTACGTTTTTGGTTTCTTTTTCTGTTCTTCAACTGCTTCAACATCACCGCGCCCCATTTCCACACCACAGCCATCAGCCTCCAAGACGGGCAGGCGCAGTGTGCCATTTCCGGCGCACAAGCACACCCGTACGGTACTCTCCTCGCCCCCACGCCACCAACAACACAGCGACCACGCGGCTTTCAGGCATGGCACGGCACCGGCGAAATGCGCCGCCCCCGCCCCCGCCCCTCCGCGCATCCGTCCGTCTCGCCACGTTCACTGACAGCCGCGTCTGCGGCTACACCACGACAACCACAACACAACAACGCTCCCCTCCCTGGCACCTCATTGTTTTTCTCCTCCTCTTTTGCACAAACCACAACGCCGAGCACAGGCGCAAGCCACCCACACCGCGCCCCTCCCCGTCCCGTCTTTTGGCCGCCGCTCCTCGTTCGCCCCCTCCCATCTCCCGAATGCCATGCCAGCAGCGTTACGCATGCCCCTCCCCTGTCCACACAACACTACCGCCAAACGAACAGCCTTCCGGGCCACATGCAGGGCACGCCCACCTCCAAACACTGCCAATTCACGGACGCAATTCGCTAAACACACACACACACACACACACACACACACACACACACTTTCTCGACACCTTTCTGTAGGGAGGGTGCGTCATCTCGACCGTGACAGAGTGACGGCAACTATCGACGATCCATTTCCCCCCCACTGGTAAAACATGTCCACTAAACACCTACATACATCATTCAAGTACACAGACAATAGCATACACACAATGGGAGGGCACACGAACATGGACGGCACGGCACTGTCATACACTCTTCCTCAGAACCATATCAACAAACGTTACGTACATCCGGGAAAGCGAAAGCAAAAAGCAAAGGCAAAAGCCCAATGCAGCCGTCAAAGGTAACGTTCACCACGGCAGACACTTGCAGCCGCGCCGCCGTTAAACGCATTTCAGTGCGGCTCCAATACGCCTCCGACACGGGACCGTTCCGTTGCTCTACGAATGCGTTCCTCCCTTTTTCCCTTCCTCTCTCTTTTGCCCCCCCTCTGTCCGTTCCTCCTGCACTCTTGCCTCATTCCTCACGTTCTGCCCAGACATTCGACCGATCAAAGTCAACCTTTCGTTACCGTTCTCGGCGCGACGGTGTACAACAGTATGACGGGTGTGCCCAAGACTTCGGTTCAGTTGCGTGACGCCGGTCTATCGCGCCGATCGACAGTTACTCAGGGGGCGACGGATCGGACCACGTCACCGACACACAAAACTATGTCAAACAAACAAATACATACCGGATGGACACAGACAAACACGTGTACAGACATTCGCCAAAAACGACCGCCGCCGCCGCCGCCGTCTAGCGTCGCGCTTACTGTACTGCACTGGACACGCGTGCATCTCGAATGACGACATCGGTGTGCGTGCGTCGTACGCAATCAGTCAGACACGGCTATCAAAAATCAGAGTCGAATGGTACATCGTCGTGCGTGTCGCCGTACACGTACAGTACAATACAACAACAATGCGTCTTAATGGCACGTTCATTTCAACGTCACTCCACACACCTCCACGCTGCAGTTACGTCGCACCATTGTCAACTCGGCGTACAGCAAAGGGAATAGTGGGCGGCAAAACATTTCACATCTCACCCTCGCCATGTGTCATGTGCAAACCAAACCCGCAGACGGCCGTCGTTACGGTGACACAACGCCAACGAGGCGTGCCACCATTCCACGCCACGGCGACCAACCTCGTGGCCGTACCCCGCAACAACGCTTTGACGCGGACCCCCCCACCCACAATCAAAATGCACACATCACAGCCGTCCACAAAACAACAACAACAATTCCGCCCTTCCCGCAAAGGCACGTTGGTGGCCCTGAAAAGGGCCGTTTTGCCGCTCTCGCAACGGAGGAGCCTTCTCCATCCTTCCTTCCATTCCAGAGCCACCTCCTTACTTGGAGCTCGTGTACTTGGTCACCGCCTTCGTGCCCTCGCTCACGGCGTGCTTGGCCAGCTCGCCAGGCAGCAACAGCCGCACAGCGGTCTGGATCTCGCGGGACGTGATGGTCGAGCGCTTGTTGTAGTGCGCCAGGCGAGAAGCCTCGGCCGCAATGCGCTCGAAAATGTCGTTCACGAAGCTGTTCATGATGCTCATCGCCTTCGACGAGATGCCCGTGTCAGGGTGCACCTGCTTCAGCACCTTGTAGATGTAGATGGCATAGCTCTCCTTCCTCTTGCGCTTCTTCTTCTTGTCGCCCTTCGAAATGTTCTTCTGCGCCTTGCCAGCCTTCTTGGCGGCCTTCCCGCTAGTCTTGGGCGGCATCTCGAACGAACGTACGGCAGCAGCAACACCAGTAGCAAGCGCTCCGCTCTAGTCAGCGTCTCCCCACACAGTGGCACCCGCCGCCAGCCGCCGCCGCACCTTTACCAGCTCGCCCTGTTGCGGCCGCCGACCAATGGGGCGCGCGCGCAACCGGCCGCCGCACCCGAGCCCATAAAGCACCCCCACCCCGGCTGCGCCGGCACGCACTCCGCTGCTCGACTCGCTGCCGCTCGCACCGGTCGTTTTCGTTTCCGTTTCGTGTGCACCGTCGCTAGCCCATCGCCATGTCCGGACGCGGAAAGGGAGGCAAAGTCAAGGGCAAGTCAAAGTCCCGCTCAAGCAGGGCTGGGCTCCAGTTCCCGGTCGGCAGAATCCACCGCCTCCTGCGCAAGGGAAACTACGCAGAGCGCGTCGGCGCCGGGGCGCCCGTCTACCTCGCCGCCGTCATGGAGTACCTCGCGGCTGAGGTGCTCGAGCTGGCCGGAAACGCGGCCCGCGACAACAAGAAGACGCGCATCATCCCGCGCCACCTGCAGCTTGCCATCCGCAACGACGAGGAGCTCAACAAGCTCCTGTCGGGCGTCACCATCGCACAGGGTGGTGTCCTGCCCAACATCCAGGCCGTCCTGCTGCCAAAGAAGACCGAGAAGAAGGCCTAAAGGAGGCCAGGCAATCGCAGCGCCGCGTGCTCCCCTGCACGCAACGCGCTTTGCCGGCTCGGCTCGGCCCACAACAATCGGCCCTTTTCAGGGCCACCACACAAACCTACGTCCAAAGCAAAATTTCAGTCGTCCTCGCCGCACCTTGTTTTGTTTTGTTTTAACTTTGCACTTTCACAGCACAGCCGCCGCCTGGCGGCGCGCGTCCGCCATCTTGTCGTCCACACAGCCCGTGTGGCCCAACACACACATTTTTTGCACGGTCGCAGTCGCCTTCCAAACGACAACGGCAGCAATAATGACCATTGTTAAAGGGAGGCGTGTCGACACACCGCCCTCCACTCCCGCGCGCAACGGCCGTCGACACGAACGAAACAAACAGCTGATCCGGCCGCCTATGCCCTACACGCCTTGCCTCGGAAACCCCAACGCCGCCGCAAACACACAGAGCCAAACCACGCAAGCAAGCAAATAATCACCGCCTCTCGCACAACAACACACAGCCCGCCATCTCCATCGCGATCGATACAAAGACACACAATAACAAACACAAACGAAGCAGCTCCACTCTCTCTCACACACACACACAGCCAGCCACATGACACGTTTCCTTTCCTTCTCCCCTCCCAGTCACATCACGTCGCTCAAACGGAAAGAAACAAACAAACAAACAACACACGCAGCAACAACACAGACTCTTTCGCACTTTTCAACTTCCGAACAGTGTGGTGGCCCTGAAAAGGGCCGTTTTCTAGTCTCTCCCACCCACGAGCACGGCCGCGGGAAGGCCAGCGCCCGCTGCGACGCAGCCTAACCGCCGAAACCGTACAGGGTGCGCCCCTGCCTCTTCAGGGCGTACACCACGTCCATGGCCGTCACAGTCTTGCGCTTGGCGTGCTCAGTGTACGTCACCGCGTCGCGGATCACGTTCTCCAGGAACACCTTCAGCACCCCGCGGGTCTCCTCGTAGATCAGACCAGAGATGCGCTTCACGCCGCCCCTGCGAGCCAGGCGGCGGATGGCGGGCTTCGTGATGCCCTGGATGTTGTCGCGCAACACCTTGCGGTGCCGCTTGGCGCCACCCTTGCCGAGCCCCTTTCCTCCCTTGCCGCGGCCTGTCATCCTTCCTTCCTCGGGCAAAGCAAAACGTGCACAAACAGCAGCTGCAGCGGCTGGCGAGTCGGCTACGGTCTGCGCCCAGCGCGCCCGCCGCCCCCCTATATAGACTCTGGCCCGCCCTCCCCCCACCACGCGCAACCGAGGGCATATAAGCGCAGCACGGAGGCGCGCGGGCCCGTGCCTGGAATAGCAGGATCACGAACAACAGCGGACGACGACTCCTGCGCACAGCAGACAGACATAATGCCATAGTCATTGGGCCACATGATCCTACCAGCATCCCATCCAGAGGACGTCACGACGTGCTAGATATTGCAGTCGTCAAAGGAGTGCCACACGCCATCGACGCCACTACACGAAGGGCTCTGTCCTCGGATCATCTCCCTGTCATCATTGACCTAGACCTTGATGGAGTTCAAGCACCCGCACACAGAGGAATAAACACTCGCGGAATTAACTGGGAAATGTACCACCACAACTTGGAGCATGAACTAGTGGCATACCCAGATCCTACAGAAGCAGGGGTGGACGCCACACTACTACACTTCACCTCAAAAGCACTAGACGCAGCAACAGCAGCGACCCGACACAGACCGCAACAACAGAGGGACAACTCAAGGCAACTGCCACCCACAATCCTCGCCATGATCGCGGAGAAAAACCGCCTTAACCGGGAGTGGCTGTACACCAGACTGCCAACCACCAAACGAACGGTCAACAGACTCCAGAGACAAATAAAAGCAGATATACAAGCTCACAGATACCAAGAATGGGAAGAAAAAGTCGCGCAAATAAACACAAGCGACCAATCAGTGTGGAAACTCACGAAGAGCCTGCTGCAAAAAGGAAGCAGAATACCGCCGATAGAAGTGAACAACGAATTCATCTGCGAACCGGACGCAAAGGCAAATGCCCTAGCGGACGTATTCGCAGAAAATTTTAAACCAGTCGAAGACCCAGTAGACGATGCCCATATTCAGCTAGTTGAAGAGCGACTACCAATGTTCCTACAGCAACAAGCTGATGATATCATAGAACCCATATCAATCGAAGAAGTGGAGCTAGAAATTAAAGCCCTCAACCCAAGAAAGGCAGGAGGCCCAGACCTAGTAACGAACAAACTGATACAACAAATGCCGCCAATTGCAAGCTCATTACTCGCCGCAGCATTCAATAACATCCTGACATCTGCACAGTACCCACTGGCGTGGAAACATGCAGAAATCATAGCACTACCCAAACCAGGAAAAGACCCCAGGTCGCCAAACAGCTACCGCCCGATCAGTCTCCTGCCAGCGGTCTCAAAAATATTCGAACGGATATACGCTAAACGACTCCTCCGACATATAGAAGTCGAACGAGTGCTGCCAGAAGAACAGTTTGGCTTCCGACGAGGGCATGCTACTACACACCAACTGCTGAGGGTCGTCGAAGAAGCCCTGGACGCCATCGAGCGCAAGGAGTACTTTGGAGCAGTACTACTAGATGTCTCCCGCGCATTCGACTGCGTTTGGCACAAGGGCCTCCTGTACAAACTACTCGTACAGGGGGTACCAGTGCCGCACGTACGACTGATCCAGAGCTACCTGGAAGGACGAACTTTTCACGTGAGGGCGCAGGACGGCACATCCGGAATAAGAAGAATCCAAGCAGGGGTACCACAGGGTAGTGTACTCGGCCCCCTGCTCTACATCTTGTTCACAGCAGACCTCCCGACAGTAAACAGAGTACAGTTCGCGCTATACGCGGACGATACCGCCGTGTACTCGCGGAGCAGAAGTGCCAACCACCTACAAGCACGACTACAGGGAGCCTGCGACACACTAACGGAATGGGCAAAGAAGTGGCGACTGTCCTTTAACCCAACCAAGACCCAGGCTATTGCTATTTGCCGTCGAAAACTACCAGCCAGGTATCGGCAAATAACCATCACAGGCACACCGGTACCATGGACGAAAACAGCTAAATACCTGGGCCTGACATTGGATAAAAGTCTGACATGGAAGCCACACATCGAGGCAATACGTGCCAAAGCACTAGGAAGACTAAGGCAACTCTACCCAGTCCTGAACCAGAACTCATCTCTACCACCACGGCTGGGGGTCGTGCTATACCTCACCCTGGTGAGACCAGTCCTCGAGTACGCCGCGGTCGTGTGGGGTAATGCGGCCATCACCCACACAAGAAGACTACAACGGGTGCAAAACCGCACTCTCCGACGAGCCCTACACCTGCCAGCGGACTTCCCGACAGCCGAGCTGCACCACCTCGCCCAAGTCCAGCCGCTACAAGAGAGAATCCGCCAGTCAGCACGGATTTTCTACGAAAAAACACATAACTCGCAAAATACACTAATAAGAAACCTAGGTCACAGAATACACAGACTGGCCACTACAAGATGGCCAGATCTACTGAGAAACTGAAATAAGACAACACCCCAAACTTGTCAACTAACCTAAAAACCAGTCTGTAACTTAACAAACGAAGGCTTCAGTCGCATGTATCACACTGAAAAGATAAACAATTATAAAGTAAACATAATAGAACACCACATAACATAATATTTAGCTAAGTATCCCCCAGAGTGATAGGAACTATATATATAATATATATATATATATAATTAAAAAAAAAAAAAAAAAAAAAAAAAAAAAAAACAAAACACACAAAAACAAAAATTATATATAGTTAATCAGCTATCAGACGTAGTGAAGAAACTAAGACTAGAATAAGATATATATACTAAACTACACTATAATAACCTAGAGCAACCTAGTAATTTTGTCTCTCTACCTACTAAATCATAGATTATAGTCACAATAAATATGGATATGTCATATGACTAGATGTAATACTTTTGGGGGAACTAGCACAAATGGGCAATATGATTGTAAATGTACCACCAATAACTGAAATGTATTTGTCTCTGTCTCTCTCTCTATCTCCATAATCATCTCAAGCATCTCCAAACCTCATCCAACACCAACTCACACTCATGCACATCATCATCGTTCTGTCTCGTCTCCAACTATATTTCAAAAAAAAAAAAAAAAAAAAAAAAAAAATAAAAAAAAAAAAAATCCACCATTACCGCAGTTAATAGTCATGACAACCTTAACAGATATGTATCACAAACCTTTCCAGTACAAGCCAAGCTCGAAGGTGAAGCCAACAGGCTAATACTTCGATCACAGCAGGAAACCAGGAATTTCCAGCCATCAGACTGCTGCGCGCGCGCGCGCGGGCCCGTTGTCAAGGCAGCACCGGACGCCGCGCCGCACCTAACCTCCACGCACGCCGCTCCGCTACCGCTACCGCTACCGCCATGGCCCGCACAAAGCAAACGGCCCGCAAGTCCACCGGCGGAAAGGCGCCGCGCAAACAGCTCGCCACCAAGGCGGCGAGGAAGAGCGCGCCCGCCACCGGAGGCGTCAAGAAGCCCCACCGCTACAGGCCGGGCACCGTCGCCCTGCGAGAAATCAGGCGCTACCAGAAGAGCACAGAGCTGCTCATCCGCAAGCTGCCATTCCAGCGCCTAGTGCGCGAGATCGCCCAGGACTTCAAGACCGACCTGCGCTTCCAGAGCTCCGCAGTCATGGCCCTGCAGGAGGCCAGCGAGGCCTACCTCGTCGGCCTCTTCGAAGACACCAACCTGTGCGCAATCCACGCCAAGCGCGTCACCATCATGCCCAAGGACATCCAGCTCGCGCGCCGCATCCGCGGCGAGCGCGCCTAAACCGCGCCGCGGCACCGCACCGCACAAACAAAAACGGCCCTTTTCAGGGCCACTAACATCTCTCCGTCGCGAGCAAACTTTGTCGGTCGCCTGCCTCTCGCCCCACAACCACACAAAAAAAAACAAAAAAAAAACCACCACTTCCCGTCCGTCCGCCACACCCGCTCACTCTGCCTGCCTGCCTGCTAGCAGCGCGCAACAATCGCACATCATCCCTCCCCGGCCGCTCAAAGCGCACAATACCCAACGGCCGACGTCACACCGCACGGGTGGCTGGCCGGCCGCCGCTTTCGTTTCGAAAACAAAACCCGCACCAACGGCCAGGCAGGCGCGCTCTACACGCCACCGAAATCCCCGCCGACTCCTTCCACATCTCAACGTGCCCCCCCCCCCCCCCCGTTGCAAAACATAACACACACAAAGAAACAAACAAAGACCGGACACGACGAGACAAGACATCCGAGAAGAACTGAACGCAGGCAAGCCCAACCAACGTATTCAAAAACAACGTGACAGAAAAACCAACCGTCGGCCGCCGCCAAAAGCACGGCGACACTCCTCAACAACAACAACAACAACACCACCACCACCGCTACCGCCGCCCACACCCGCCACCGACCCCCGCAATCCAACCACCACGGCACGCAAACAGCATCCCCACGGGCATACAGACAGACACCCACACCAAACGCAACACGACAATCAAAACCTTCCCCGACGTGCTTTGATGGCCCTGAGAAGGGCCGTTTTGGGCCGCGCGTCTCTTGCGCGCCACTAGACGACGACGGGGGGTGGGGACGACGGAGCCAAGCGCCAAACCCTTCCTTTCCCATCTCTTTCTCCTCTACTCTACTTCTTCTTCTTGGGCGAAGCCTTCGCCTTAGACGGCGTCGTCGCCTTCTTCGGGCGCGGCGCCTTCGGCTTCTTCGTCGGAACCTTGGCGGCCTTCTTCGCCTTCGACGGCGACTTGGCCTTGGCCGGCTTGGCCGCAGCCGCCTTCTTCGCACCCGCGGGAGCGGCCGACGCCGCAGACGCCTTCTTGGCGGCGCCCGCCTTCCGACCGGTCGCCGCCTTCACGCCACCAGCCTTCTTTGCGCCGGCCGCACGGCCGCCCTTCTTCTCCTTGCTGGCCGGAGCGGCGCGCTTCTTCTTGGCACCGCCAGCACGAGCCTTGCCGCCCTCGGCCGCCCCCCCGCCGCCGGCGCCGGCAAGCTTGAACGAGCCGGACGCGCCCTTCCCCTTCGTCTGCACCAGCTCGCCCGCCACGACGGCCGACTTGAGGTACTTCTTGATAAACGGCGCCAGCTTCTCCGCGTCCAGCTTGTAGTGCGCGGCAATGTACTTCTTGATCGCCTGCAGCGACGACCCGCCGCGCTCCTTCAGACTCTTGATGGCGGCCGTCACCATCTCAGAGGTGCGCGGGTGCGCAGGCTTGGCGCGCGGCTTCTTCGCAGACTTGGCCTTCTTCGTAGTGCCGGTGGCGGCGGGTGCCGCAGCAGTCTCGTTCGTAGCCGCCTGATCTGCCATTTCGACGACGCGCGTAACACACAGCGAGAGCGAGAGCGAGCGGGACGGCAGGCACGCAGGCACAGCACAGCAGAGCAGAGAATCACAAGGGCCCAGCCAGTGTCGCGGGCGGGCGCGGACGGCCGAGAGAGCGGCCGCCACTCTGCGCGCCGCCGCGCCGCGCCTCCCGCGCTTGCTACCGCCCAACGTCCGACAGCCTGTGCGGAGCAGCCCCAAACCTGCGCCACAACCGCCCGCGCCTTTCAAACCACCGAGGATGGGGCTACACACAGCCACACCACAGTCGCCAACCAGTCGCCACGGCAGCGCCGCAAACCACGGCCAAACTGCAGCTACCGCGCGCTACAGCCTGGGTCGGCCCGCCGAGAATCGCCGCCCCCGCCCAAATGCCGCCCCCACAGCCCCAGCCGACGACCCGCCACAATGGCCAAACCTTCGGCAAAACTCCCACACCGTCGCCGCGGCAGCCCGGCCAGCGCGGCCGGCGCCACAGCCACACAAGCCGAGGCGTGCGGCGATGACGGCCGTGCAAACGCGCCTCCGCCGCCCCATCGCCTTCCGTCGCCCTCCCGCCGTTTCCCGATCGGCCCGCAGCCGTCGGGCCACATCGCGCGCCGTCCTCCTCCTCTCGCCCGCCAACATTCACAGCCGTTTCTCAACAATTGCCCGCCGCAAACGGACGCCGCCTGCGCAACAGGCGCCGCCGCCCCTCGCCGCTTCCGACCCAACCCCTCGACCGAGGCAAACCGCAATCCGAATCTACAGACCAACCCAATCTGCCGTCAGCACACACGACAGCCGACCTTACACGTTACGCGTTACACATTACGTTTACACGTCTAGGTTAGGTTAGGTTAGGTTAGGTTAGGTTAGGTGGACGTGGGTTAGGTTAAGGGGACTTGGGTTAGGTTAAGCGTCAAACTTAGGTTAAGCATTCAAACACGTCAGGCGTCAGAGGTTAGGTTCGGTTAGGTTAGGTTACACGTTAGGTTAAGGGGTCAGTGCTAGGTTAAGAAGCGTCAAACGTAGGTTAAAAAGCGTTCAAAAAACGTGAGGCGTGAGCCGGACAGCTTTCCTTACGTAGACGTTAGGGGCTCAGGCTGAGCTCACCTCACCACAGGTTAGGTTAGGTTAGGTTCGGTTCGCTCAGCGTAAAGCGCCGAGGTCAGGCTACGTTCGTTCACCTTCGGGCGCCACACTTTCGGTTGAAAGGTCGCGACGGGACGACGTCGGCAGGCACGCCGCAAACAAACAAACAAACAAACAAACAAACAAACAAAACGTACAGACGACGTCGACAACCGCCGACAGACGGGGAGCAGCACGACCACGACCAGATACCGAGCGCGAACGAGACACACGCGAACCACCCCCACCGGCCAAAGGGCACCACACAACAACCCAGAGCACCACGTGTCGACACCAGGGCAACCGCCCGCAACTGCGCTTTCCGCGCCGGCCCGGATGCACGTCGTGCTACAACAACACCACTACCGTACACAGCCGCTGTTCACAACATCACTATCATGCGCGCCCGCGGCTCGCCGCCGTCGCGGTCGCACCCCCAACGCCAGCACTTTTGCACCACCATTCACACGCACCGCAACACAGCTCGCCGACACAGCCGAACAAAACAACCACCACACAACAACACAACGCCGCCGCCGCCGCCTCTACTTGTGCCGGCGACCCACCCCGCCGATGGCGCACCTTTCGCCAGCCGGCAATCGACACGCACCCACCCACCCCCCCCCCCGGGGCCCAGTGCAAAAAAAAAACACACAAAAGAAAAAAAAAACAAAAAAAAAACACACACACACAAAAACGACACGGGAGGCGCACACCGCCACTTCGCGCGCACGCCACCAACCAGTCGTCGTCTCAAAATAACAAACAAACACCAAAAAACAAACAAAATAAACTAACAACTAGGGCAACACAAAACAAAACAAAAAAACAAAAAACGCCTCGCACGAACCGCCCACAAAAAGGACACGCACACGCACAGCCTCTGCTGACGGCCACGACGCAGCGGCACGCTGCTCCTGTCCCGCGCCCCGCGCCCCACTCGATTCACAACACTCACGCGACACCGTCAACGACGGGCTCGCTTCCCGCAACCTACCACCTTTCCGCCACGACGCACAGCCCCAGCCCCACCCGACGACGCCCGTGGCAACGACTGCACTTTCAACACCGCCTCCCCCTTCCCCCCCAACACACACACAGCCAGCCAAAAACGCACTCGCGACCCACACATGCACGTGCATCGGCACACGCCAACCAGTCAACGTCGACAACCACACGCAAGGCTCGAAACGAAACCGGCGTCCTTCCACGTTGCCATCAAGCTACACGACACAAGACACAAGGAACCAACACAACAGCCGGCCCCACTAATTCCCACTCTCACGCCGCAAAAAGCACACCGAAACCGCCAAACGCACGCACATTCCCCTTCGCACTGACACCGACCGGCTCGCTACCACACCTCCCGGCAGCCGTTTCACAAACATGACACGGCGTGACGCGACATCACGGGCCTACGCACACCGGACCCACTCACACTCTCTCCTTTCCTTCTGTTTTTCCCGACGCCTTCGGCCGGGCACACGCGGCACAACGCCGCCAATTCACCACACCGCCCACACAGTCGACAAGCGCCCGCCCTGTACGGCACACGCAACGACGCAGCGCAGCAAAGGGCGCCCGCAACACATACCTCTCCTCTCTCTCTCTCTCTCTCTCTCTCTCTCTCTCTCTCTCTCTCCGCCGCCCGACGCGCCAACCGCCACACCACACCGCCAGCCACTCGCAAATTGTGCACTGCCACCAGCCACACGTCCAACACGCCGCGCCGCCTCCGGCCACCCGCCAGGGGGCGCTCACGTCCGCGACAACAGCGCGGCCCGCCGGGCCGGGCCGAACCGAACCGAGCCGCCGCTGCTCTGCACTCGGCACGGCCACACCCTGCTGCAGACCGGGCTCGTCTCCCTGTACGCGTCTGCCTGCGCATCAACACAACGGGGCAAGTGAGCAAACCCCGTCACAACACGCCACATCGCGCAATGGCCGTGCCGACCTTTTTCTCTCTACCGCCATCCCTTCTTCTCGCGTTTTACTCGTTGTTGCTGCAGCGGCGCACACCTACACATCCACAGCCCCAGCCGGCCTCACCTCAGGGCCCGCCGCCAGCGTCTCCTCCTCGGGCACAGGTGCGGTGCTGTGGCCGCCCATCCAACCGCATTGCTGGCCGTCCAGTCCAGCCGCCAGGCGTTCCCACTGCCGCGCACCGACCCTGCTGCAGAAAACGAAGCATAGCCAGACCGACCGATACACAAAGCAAGCCGTCGCCTCGCCTCTTGTCCTTCCTTCCGCCCCCGCCCTTCTCACACCACCGCCTCTCCACTTTCGCCCCCCCCTCCTTTTTTTTTTCTTATTTGTTTCTTTCTTTCTTTCTTTTCTTTCTTTCTTTCTTTCTTAGGGCCGTCTCTCCTTCCCGCCATGGCGGTTACGGCACCGCCTGCAGCAGCGGATTTTTGCGCCCACACGCCTACTCCTACCACCATTAACCTTGCCCTGCCCTGCCCATCAACGTCGCAGTCGAACCGACGCTTGCCAACACACTGCCCACGTTCCTTTCTCTTTTCGGCCTACGCCCATTACGCGCCGCCGCCACAGCCTATTACTCTCCCTTCCCTTCCCACAACACACCGACGTCATCACACGCACCCAAAACAGGGGCCACGACCGTGTTCCTCGCCCACTCCCATCCCGCACGGTACGCACATTCCCAACTACTACCGCGCACCCTCCCTTCCAATCTGTGTGTCTGTGTCCTGTCCGCGCGTGACGCCTCTCAACATCCGCCGTCCCCCGTCCCCCGTCCCGTTTTCGCCCCCATGCCGTCGTCGCGCCGCCTCCTCCTCCCCGTCCACCGCCGCCCCTGTCCGCCCCGCACCACACCATACACCGCTGCTTGTCCCGGCCGTTGCCACCAAAGGCGCCAACCGCAAACGCGCCACGCCGCAGCCCCCGTGCGTCTCGCTCGCTTGCATCTCCGTGCCGACGCTGCCTCTCTTCCCGCACGCACTCGACCTCGACAACACAGTCTTTGGCTCCGCCACTGCGTGTTCCGGTGGTGCGCACGCTGCAACACGTATGTATTCATTACCAGAGCGATGGCGAGGCATGACAGCATCTCTGTCTGACCAGAGAGTTATTTATCGTTGCTAGTCGGCGCTTGGACCGAGCCAGACGACAGTAGTGGCACGCAGCGAGTCGCCAGGAACAGTTGTTATATATATTGTAGCGCGAGTCGGCAGAGGTAGTAGTCAGTCGACAGTAGTAGCGGGTGGACGGTTGTACTGAGCGGGCGTCGGCGGCGTGCTCTGCTCGTCTCGCGACTCTGGTCACGGTTCGGGACGATGTACAGTATATTGTGTTATAATAACAAGGTAGTGTGAAGCTGCATTGCGCAAATCTGATAACGTATGTTAATTGTACTTATTTTGTTCAACAACAAATGCCCCAATATTACGTTTTTTCTCAAGTAACTTTTTTTTTTTTTTTTTTTTTTTTTTTTAAAGAAAAACATTCACTTTTTAAAGACTACTTCCTATGGCATTTCCCTCCAAGGAGTGCAATTAATTACCAGCCAGCACTCATTCATTGCACACAGCTGTGTAAGGGGTATCTACAATTGAGGAGCAGATATAAATGCACTTTTTTGTGTGTGTGTCTTTTTTCATTGGGGTAACGATCTTTGGCTCTTTTTATTCTGAATACAGGGCCAAAGGTCAACGCTGCTGCCCTCATACAATGTATCAGGTTTCATTATGTCTGTTGCACTGTTACTTATCGTTGGGTTTGTTTTGTAGGGACGTTAACATTCTGGCACATTTTTATTATCATCGGACTCTCTGCTATTTGTGCGGGGAGGTTATACCTGGGTCCATTTCCATTTACATTTTAATCTTGATAGACTTTTTGTTTTCTTTTTTTTGTTTCTTGTTGTTTTCCCTTCTTTTTTTGTTGTTTTGTTTTGTTTTGTTTTTCCCGCTCTCACCACCGCCGCCGCATCACGCCATGGCCTCCCCCTTACGTTTTTGGTTTCTTTTTCTGTTCTTCAACTGCTTCAACATCACCGCGCCCCATTTCCACACCACAGCCATCAGCCTCCAAGACGGGCAGGCGCAGTGTGCCATTTCCGGCGCACAAGCACACCCGTACGGTACTCTCCTCGCCCCCACGCCACCAACAACACAGCGACCACGCGGCTTTCAGGCATGGCACGGCACCGGCGAAATGCGCCGCCCCCGCCCCCGCCCCTCCGCGCATCCGTCCGTCTCGCCACGTTCACTGACAGCCGCGTCTGCGGCTACACCACGACAACCACAACACAACAACGCTCCCCTCCCTGGCACCTCATTGTTTTTCTCCTCCTCTTTTGCACAAACCACAACGCCGAGCACAGGCGCAAGCCACCCACACCGCGCCCCTCCCCGTCCCGTCTTTTGGCCGCCGCTCCTCGTTCGCCCCCTCCCATCTCCCGAATGCCATGCCAGCAGCGTTACGCATGCCCCTCCCCTGTCCACACAACACTACCGCCAAACGAACAGCCTTCCGGGCCACATGCAGGGCACGCCCACCTCCAAACACTGCCAATTCACGGACGCAATTCGCTAAACACACACACACACACACACACACACACACTTTCTCGACACCTTTCTGTAGGGAGGGTGCGTCATCTCGACCGTGACAGAGTGACGGCAACTATCGACGATCCATTTCCCCCCCACTGGTAAAACATGTCCACTAAACACCTACATACATCATTCAAGTACACAGACAATAGCATACACACAATGGGAGGGCACACGAACATGGACGGCACGGCACTGTCATACACTCTTCCTCAGAACCATATCAACAAACGTTACGTACATCCGGGAAAGCGAAAGCAAAAAGCAAAGGCAAAAGCCCAATGCAGCCGTCAAAGGTAACGTTCACCACGGCAGACACTTGCAGCCGCGCCGCCGTTAAACGCATTTCAGTGCGGCTCCAATACGCCTCCGACACGGGACCGTTCCGTTGCTCTACGAATGCGTTCCTCCCTTTTTCCCTTCCTCTCTCTTTTGCCCCCCCTCTGTCCGTTCCTCCTGCACTCTTGCCTCATTCCTCACGTTCTGCCCAGACATTCGACCGATCAAAGTCAACCTTTCGTTACCGTTCTCGGCGCGACGGTGTACAACAGTATGACGGGTGTGCCCAAGACTTCGGTTCAGTTGCGTGACGCCGGTCTATCGCGCCGATCGACAGTTACTCAGGGGGCGACGGATCGGACCACGTCACCGACACACAAAACTATGTCAAACAAACAAATACATACCGGATGGACACAGACAAACACGTGTACAGACATTCGCCAAAAACGACCGCCGCCGCCGCCGCCGTCTAGCGTCGCGCTTACTGTACTGCACTGGACACGCGTGCATCTCGAATGACGACATCGGTGTGCGTGCGTCGTACGCAATCAGTCAGACACGGCTATCAAAAATCAGAGTCGAATGGTACATCGTCGTGCGTGTCGCCGTACACGTACAGTACAATACAACAACAATGCGTCTTAATGGCACGTTCATTTCAACGTCACTCCACACACCTCCACGCTGCAGTTACGTCGCACCATTGTCAACTCGGCGTACAGCAAAGGGAATAGTGGGCGGCAAAACATTTCACATCTCACCCTCGCCATGTGTCATGTGCAAACCAAACCCGCAGACGGCCGTCGTTACGGTGACACAACGCCAACGAGGCGTGCCACCATTCCACGCCACGGCGACCAACCTCGTGGCCGTACCCCGCAACAACGCTTTGACGCGGACCCCCCCACCCACAATCAAAATGCACACATCACAGCCGTCCACAAAACAACAACAACAATTCCGCCCTTCCCGCAAAGGCACGTTGGTGGCCCTGAAAAGGGCCGTTTTGCCGCTCTCGCAACGGAGGAGCCTTCTCCATCCTTCCTTCCATTCCAGAGCCACCTCCTTACTTGGAGCTCGTGTACTTGGTCACCGCCTTCGTGCCCTCGCTCACGGCGTGCTTGGCCAGCTCGCCAGGCAGCAACAGCCGCACAGCGGTCTGGATCTCGCGGGACGTGATGGTCGAGCGCTTGTTGTAGTGCGCCAGGCGAGAAGCCTCGGCCGCAATGCGCTCGAAAATGTCGTTCACGAAGCTGTTCATGATGCTCATCGCCTTCGACGAGATGCCCGTGTCAGGGTGCACCTGCTTCAGCACCTTGTAGATGTAGATGGCATAGCTCTCCTTCCTCTTGCGCTTCTTCTTCTTGTCGCCCTTCGAAATGTTCTTCTGCGCCTTGCCAGCCTTCTTGGCGGCCTTCCCGCTAGTCTTGGGCGGCATCTCGAACGAACGTACGGCAGCAGCAACACCAGTAGCAAGCGCTCCGCTCTAGTCAGCGTCTCCCCACACAGTGGCACCCGCCGCCAGCCGCCGCCGCACCTTTACCAGCTCGCCCTGTTGCGGCCGCCGACCAATGGGGCGCGCGCGCAACCGGCCGCCGCACCCGAGCCCATAAAGCACCCCCACCCCGGCTGCGCCGGCACGCACTCCGCTGCTCGACTCGCTGCCGCTCGCACCGGTCGTTTTCGTTTCCGTTTCGTGTGCACCGTCGCTAGCCCATCGCCATGTCCGGACGCGGAAAGGGAGGCAAAGTCAAGGGCAAGTCAAAGTCCCGCTCAAGCAGGGCTGGGCTCCAGTTCCCGGTCGGCAGAATCCACCGCCTCCTGCGCAAGGGAAACTACGCAGAGCGCGTCGGCGCCGGGGCGCCCGTCTACCTCGCCGCCGTCATGGAGTACCTCGCGGCTGAGGTGCTCGAGCTGGCCGGAAACGCGGCCCGCGACAACAAGAAGACGCGCATCATCCCGCGCCACCTGCAGCTTGCCATCCGCAACGACGAGGAGCTCAACAAGCTCCTGTCGGGCGTCACCATCGCACAGGGTGGTGTCCTGCCCAACATCCAGGCCGTCCTGCTGCCAAAGAAGACCGAGAAGAAGGCCTAAAGGAGGCCAGGCAATCGCAGCGCCGCGTGCTCCCCTGCACGCAACGCGCTTTGCCGGCTCGGCTCGGCCCACAACAATCGGCCCTTTTCAGGGCCACCACACAAACCTACGTCCAAAGCAAAATTTCAGTCGTCCTCGCCGCACCTTGTTTTGTTTTGTTTTAACTTTGCACTTTCACAGCACAGCCGCCGCCTGGCGGCGCGCGTCCGCCATCTTGTCGTCCACACAGCCCGTGTGGCCCAACACACACATTTTTTGCACGGTCGCAGTCGCCTTCCAAACGACAACGGCAGCAATAATGACCATTGTTAAAGGGAGGCGTGTCGACACACCGCCCTCCACTCCCGCGCGCAACGGCCGTCGACACGAACGAAACAAACAGCTGATCCGGCCGCCTATGCCCTACACGCCTTGCCTCGGAAACCCCAACGCCGCCGCAAACACACAGAGCCAAACCACGCAAGCAAGCAAATAATCACCGCCTCTCGCACAACAACACACAGCCCGCCATCTCCATCGCGATCGATACAAAGACACACAATAACAAACACAAACGAAGCAGCTCCACTCTCTCTCACACACACACACAGCCAGCCACATGACACGTTTCCTTTCCTTCTCCCCTCCCAGTCACATCACGTCGCTCAAACGGAAAGAAACAAACAAACAAACAACACACGCAGCAACAACACAGACTCTTTCGCACTTTTCAACTTCCGAACAGTGTGGTGGCCCTGAAAAGGGCCGTTTTCTAGTCTCTCCCACCCACGAGCACGGCCGCGGGAAGGCCAGCGCCCGCTGCGACGCAGCCTAACCGCCGAAACCGTACAGGGTGCGCCCCTGCCTCTTCAGGGCGTACACCACGTCCATGGCCGTCACAGTCTTGCGCTTGGCGTGCTCAGTGTACGTCACCGCGTCGCGGATCACGTTCTCCAGGAACACCTTCAGCACCCCGCGGGTCTCCTCGTAGATCAGACCAGAGATGCGCTTCACGCCGCCCCTGCGAGCCAGGCGGCGGATGGCGGGCTTCGTGATGCCCTGGATGTTGTCGCGCAACACCTTGCGGTGCCGCTTGGCGCCACCCTTGCCGAGCCCCTTTCCTCCCTTGCCGCGGCCTGTCATCCTTCCTTCCTCGGGCAAAGCAAAACGTGCACAAACAGCAGCTGCAGCGGCTGGCGAGTCGGCTACGGTCTGCGCCCAGCGCGCCCGCCGCCCCCCTATATAGACTCTGGCCCGCCCTCCCCCCACCACGCGCAACCGAGGGCATATAAGCGCAGCACGGAGGCGCGCGGGCCCGTTGTCAAGGCAGCACCGGACGCCGCGCCGCACCTAACCTCCACGCACGCCGCTCCGCTACCGCTACCGCTACCGCCATGGCCCGCACAAAGCAAACGGCCCGCAAGTCCACCGGCGGAAAGGCGCCGCGCAAACAGCTCGCCACCAAGGCGGCGAGGAAGAGCGCGCCCGCCACCGGAGGCGTCAAGAAGCCCCACCGCTACAGGCCGGGCACCGTCGCCCTGCGAGAAATCAGGCGCTACCAGAAGAGCACAGAGCTGCTCATCCGCAAGCTGCCATTCCAGCGCCTAGTGCGCGAGATCGCCCAGGACTTCAAGACCGACCTGCGCTTCCAGAGCTCCGCAGTCATGGCCCTGCAGGAGGCCAGCGAGGCCTACCTCGTCGGCCTCTTCGAAGACACCAACCTGTGCGCAATCCACGC
This sequence comes from Schistocerca serialis cubense, assembly GCF_023864345.2. Lineage (NCBI taxonomy): Eukaryota > Metazoa > Arthropoda > Insecta > Orthoptera > Acrididae > Schistocerca > Schistocerca serialis. The sequence continues at coordinate 5,787 of NW_026048124.1, read as the reverse complement.
CAAGCGCGTCACCATCATGCCCAAGGACATCCAGCTCGCGCGCCGCATCCGCGGCGAGCGCGCCTAAACCGCGCCGCGGCACCGCACCGCACAAACAAAAACGGCCCTTTTCAGGGCCACTAACATCTCTCCGTCGCGAGCAAACTTTGTCGGTCGCCTGCCTCTCGCCCCACAACCACACAAAAAAAAACAAAAAAAAAACCACCACTTCCCGTCCGTCCGCCACACCCGCTCACTCTGCCTGCCTGCCTGCTAGCAGCGCGCAACAATCGCACATCATCCCTCCCCGGCCGCTCAAAGCGCACAATACCCAACGGCCGACGTCACACCGCACGGGTGGCTGGCCGGCCGCCGCTTTCGTTTCGAAAACAAAACCCGCACCAACGGCCAGGCAGGCGCGCTCTACACGCCACCGAAATCCCCGCCGACTCCTTCCACATCTCAACGTGCCCCCCCCCCCCCCCGTTGCAAAACATAACACACACAAAGAAACAAACAAAGACCGGACACGACGAGACAAGACATCCGAGAAGAACTGAACGCAGGCAAGCCCAACCAACGTATTCAAAAACAACGTGACAGAAAAACCAACCGTCGGCCGCCGCCAAAAGCACGGCGACACTCCTCAACAACAACAACAACAACACCACCACCACCGCTACCGCCGCCCACACCCGCCACCGACCCCCGCAATCCAACCACCACGGCACGCAAACAGCATCCCCACGGGCATACAGACAGACACCCACACCAAACGCAACACGACAATCAAAACCTTCCCCGACGTGCTTTGATGGCCCTGAGAAGGGCCGTTTTGGGCCGCGCGTCTCTTGCGCGCCACTAGACGACGACGGGGGGTGGGGACGACGGAGCCAAGCGCCAAACCCTTCCTTTCCCATCTCTTTCTCCTCTACTCTACTTCTTCTTCTTGGGCGAAGCCTTCGCCTTAGACGGCGTCGTCGCCTTCTTCGGGCGCGGCGCCTTCGGCTTCTTCGTCGGAACCTTGGCGGCCTTCTTCGCCTTCGACGGCGACTTGGCCTTGGCCGGCTTGGCCGCAGCCGCCTTCTTCGCACCCGCGGGAGCGGCCGACGCCGCAGACGCCTTCTTGGCGGCGCCCGCCTTCCGACCGGTCGCCGCCTTCACGCCACCAGCCTTCTTTGCGCCGGCCGCACGGCCGCCCTTCTTCTCCTTGCTGGCCGGAGCGGCGCGCTTCTTCTTGGCACCGCCAGCACGAGCCTTGCCGCCCTCGGCCGCCCCCCCGCCGCCGGCGCCGGCAAGCTTGAACGAGCCGGACGCGCCCTTCCCCTTCGTCTGCACCAGCTCGCCCGCCACGACGGCCGACTTGAGGTACTTCTTGATAAACGGCGCCAGCTTCTCCGCGTCCAGCTTGTAGTGCGCGGCAATGTACTTCTTGATCGCCTGCAGCGACGACCCGCCGCGCTCCTTCAGACTCTTGATGGCGGCCGTCACCATCTCAGAGGTGCGCGGGTGCGCAGGCTTGGCGCGCGGCTTCTTCGCAGACTTGGCCTTCTTCGTAGTGCCGGTGGCGGCGGGTGCCGCAGCAGTCTCGTTCGTAGCCGCCTGATCTGCCATTTCGACGACGCGCGTAACACACAGCGAGAGCGAGAGCGAGCGGGACGGCAGGCACGCAGGCACAGCACAGCAGAGCAGAGAATCACAAGGGCCCAGCCAGTGTCGCGGGCGGGCGCGGACGGCCGAGAGAGCGGCCGCCACTCTGCGCGCCGCCGCGCCGCGCCTCCCGCGCTTGCTACCGCCCAACGTCCGACAGCCTGTGCGGAGCAGCCCCAAACCTGCGCCACAACCGCCCGCGCCTTTCAAACCACCGAGGATGGGGCTACACACAGCCACACCACAGTCGCCAACCAGTCGCCACGGCAGCGCCGCAAACCACGGCCAAACTGCAGCTACCGCGCGCTACAGCCTGGGTCGGCCCGCCGAGAATCGCCGCCCCCGCCCAAATGCCGCCCCCACAGCCCCAGCCGACGACCCGCCACAATGGCCAAACCTTCGGCAAAACTCCCACACCGTCGCCGCGGCAGCCCGGCCAGCGCGGCCGGCGCCACAGCCACACAAGCCGAGGCGTGCGGCGATGACGGCCGTGCAAACGCGCCTCCGCCGCCCCATCGCCTTCCGTCGCCCTCCCGCCGTTTCCCGATCGGCCCGCAGCCGTCGGGCCACATCGCGCGCCGTCCTCCTCCTCTCGCCCGCCAACATTCACAGCCGTTTCTCAACAATTGCCCGCCGCAAACGGACGCCGCCTGCGCAACAGGCGCCGCCGCCCCTCGCCGCTTCCGACCCAACCCCTCGACCGAGGCAAACCGCAATCCGAATCTACAGACCAACCCAATCTGCCGTCAGCACACACGACAGCCGACCTTACACGTTACGCGTTACACATTACGTTTACACGTCTAGGTTAGGTTAGGTTAGGTTAGGTTAGGTTAGGTGGACGTGGGTTAGGTTAAGGGGACTTGGGTTAGGTTAAGCGTCAAACTTAGGTTAAGCATTCAAACACGTCAGGCGTCAGAGGTTAGGTTCGGTTAGGTTAGGTTACACGTTAGGTTAAGGGGTCAGTGCTAGGTTAAGAAGCGTCAAACGTAGGTTAAAAAGCGTTCAAAAAACGTGAGGCGTGAGCCGGACAGCTTTCCTTACGTAGACGTTAGGGGCTCAGGCTGAGCTCACCTCACCACAGGTTAGGTTAGGTTAGGTTCGGTTCGCTCAGCGTAAAGCGCCGAGGTCAGGCTACGTTCGTTCACCTTCGGGCGCCACACTTTCGGTTGAAAGGTCGCGACGGGACGACGTCGGCAGGCACGCCGCAAACAAACAAACAAACAAACAAACAAACAAACAAACAAAACGTACAGACGACGTCGACAACCGCCGACAGACGGGGAGCAGCACGACCACGACCAGATACCGAGCGCGAACGAGACACACGCGAACCACCCCCACCGGCCAAAGGGCACCACACAACAACCCAGAGCACCACGTGTCGACACCAGGGCAACCGCCCGCAACTGCGCTTTCCGCGCCGGCCCGGATGCACGTCGTGCTACAACAACACCACTACCGTACACAGCCGCTGTTCACAACATCACTATCATGCGCGCCCGCGGCTCGCCGCCGTCGCGGTCGCACCCCCAACGCCAGCACTTTTGCACCACCATTCACACGCACCGCAACACAGCTCGCCGACACAGCCGAACAAAACAACCACCACACAACAACACAACGCCGCCGCCGCCGCCTCTACTTGTGCCGGCGACCCACCCCGCCGATGGCGCACCTTTCGCCAGCCGGCAATCGACACGCACCCACCCACCCCCCCCCCCGGGGCCCAGTGCAAAAAAAAAACACACAAAAGAAAAAAAAAACAAAAAAAAAACACACACACACAAAAACGACACGGGAGGCGCACACCGCCACTTCGCGCGCACGCCACCAACCAGTCGTCGTCTCAAAATAACAAACAAACACCAAAAAACAAACAAAATAAACTAACAACTAGGGCAACACAAAACAAAACAAAAAAACAAAAAACGCCTCGCACGAACCGCCCACAAAAAGGACACGCACACGCACAGCCTCTGCTGACGGCCACGACGCAGCGGCACGCTGCTCCTGTCCCGCGCCCCGCGCCCCACTCGATTCACAACACTCACGCGACACCGTCAACGACGGGCTCGCTTCCCGCAACCTACCACCTTTCCGCCACGACGCACAGCCCCAGCCCCACCCGACGACGCCCGTGGCAACGACTGCACTTTCAACACCGCCTCCCCCTTCCCCCCCAACACACACACAGCCAGCCAAAAACGCACTCGCGACCCACACATGCACGTGCATCGGCACACGCCAACCAGTCAACGTCGACAACCACACGCAAGGCTCGAAACGAAACCGGCGTCCTTCCACGTTGCCATCAAGCTACACGACACAAGACACAAGGAACCAACACAACAGCCGGCCCCACTAATTCCCACTCTCACGCCGCAAAAAGCACACCGAAACCGCCAAACGCACGCACATTCCCCTTCGCACTGACACCGACCGGCTCGCTACCACACCTCCCGGCAGCCGTTTCACAAACATGACACGGCGTGACGCGACATCACGGGCCTACGCACACCGGACCCACTCACACTCTCTCCTTTCCTTCTGTTTTTCCCGACGCCTTCGGCCGGGCACACGCGGCACAACGCCGCCAATTCACCACACCGCCCACACAGTCGACAAGCGCCCGCCCTGTACGGCACACGCAACGACGCAGCGCAGCAAAGGGCGCCCGCAACACATACCTCTCCTCTCTCTCTCTCTCTCTCTCTCTCTCTCTCTCTCTCTCCGCCGCCCGACGCGCCAACCGCCACACCACACCGCCAGCCACTCGCAAATTGTGCACTGCCACCAGCCACACGTCCAACACGCCGCGCCGCCTCCGGCCACCCGCCAGGGGGCGCTCACGTCCGCGACAACAGCGCGGCCCGCCGGGCCGGGCCGAACCGAACCGAGCCGCCGCTGCTCTGCACTCGGCACGGCCACACCCTGCTGCAGACCGGGCTCGTCTCCCTGTACGCGTCTGCCTGCGCATCAACACAACGGGGCAAGTGAGCAAACCCCGTCACAACACGCCACATCGCGCAATGGCCGTGCCGACCTTTTTCTCTCTACCGCCATCCCTTCTTCTCGCGTTTTACTCGTTGTTGCTGCAGCGGCGCACACCTACACATCCACAGCCCCAGCCGGCCTCACCTCAGGGCCCGCCGCCAGCGTCTCCTCCTCGGGCACAGGTGCGGTGCTGTGGCCGCCCATCCAACCGCATTGCTGGCCGTCCAGTCCAGCCGCCAGGCGTTCCCACTGCCGCGCACCGACCCTGCTGCAGAAAACGAAGCATAGCCAGACCGACCGATACACAAAGCAAGCCGTCGCCTCGCCTCTTGTCCTTCCTTCCGCCCCCGCCCTTCTCACACCACCGCCTCTCCACTTTCGCCCCCCCCTCCTTTTTTTTTTCTTATTTGTTTCTTTCTTTCTTTCTTTTCTTTCTTTCTTTCTTTCTTAGGGCCGTCTCTCCTTCCCGCCATGGCGGTTACGGCACCGCCTGCAGCAGCGGATTTTTGCGCCCACACGCCTACTCCTACCACCATTAACCTTGCCCTGCCCTGCCCATCAACGTCGCAGTCGAACCGACGCTTGCCAACACACTGCCCACGTTCCTTTCTCTTTTCGGCCTACGCCCATTACGCGCCGCCGCCACAGCCTATTACTCTCCCTTCCCTTCCCACAACACACCGACGTCATCACACGCACCCAAAACAGGGGCCACGACCGTGTTCCTCGCCCACTCCCATCCCGCACGGTACGCACATTCCCAACTACTACCGCGCACCCTCCCTTCCAATCTGTGTGTCTGTGTCCTGTCCGCGCGTGACGCCTCTCAACATCCGCCGTCCCCCGTCCCCCGTCCCGTTTTCGCCCCCATGCCGTCGTCGCGCCGCCTCCTCCTCCCCGTCCACCGCCGCCCCTGTCCGCCCCGCACCACACCATACACCGCTGCTTGTCCCGGCCGTTGCCACCAAAGGCGCCAACCGCAAACGCGCCACGCCGCAGCCCCCGTGCGTCTCGCTCGCTTGCATCTCCGTGCCGACGCTGCCTCTCTTCCCGCACGCACTCGACCTCGACAACACAGTCTTTGGCTCCGCCACTGCGTGTTCCGGTGGTGCGCACGCTGCAACACGTATGTATTCATTACCAGAGCGATGGCGAGGCATG
>NW_026048123.1:32500-33917 GCF_023864345.2 Schistocerca serialis cubense | reverse complement strand
AAGGTACAATATCGCTTAGGTTAAGGTACAATATAGCTTAGGTTAAGGTACACGTTGTAGGGAAAGGTGTATTTTGGGGGGGGAGGGGGCGGCAGGTTCGTTGATAGTGATTATCGTAAGTGCATGCCTGCGGGATCATCCGATTTGTCACGTCAGGATGCACTTGTGGCTCATGACAGGCGGCGCTCCGATTCCAAGGTTGTGGCAGATCTGTGTCTTTCATTCCTGCCATTGTTTGTGTACTGTGACAGGAGGCAGTATTGTGATGTTGGGTGCACCCCTGTGTAGGACATGTGTGGGTGTTCGTGGCTTAGCTGAGCAATGGCGGATGTCGGAAGGGTGGGATATTCTGTTTTCTGGGTGGACCTCCCGGTCTGGTTATGATAGTGTGGATTGTGTAATGTGGCGGAGAGGATGCACCGGATGTTCTTCCATGCTGGTGGTTAGATATTGTGTGTGTGCCTGTTAGAGGCAGAGAGTAGTGTGTGATAGTGTCTGGCTGACGTGTGGTTCTCATTGTGTGCAGAGTCTTTCAGCATGTATAGGGACGGTTGTATATATTATCTGTATTCTGATGGCTCTGCATCTATTACTAATCAGTGCCGTGTATACGGTTACTCTGGTTCCAGTCGAAACTGTTCTATCTCTGTACATTAGTGACACTGCGGCTCCACTATGTTGCCGCCCCTGTCGGCCGTTTCCCCCAGTGTGTGGCTAATGATTATCAGCAATCAGTCTATTAGTCAATACCGGTAGTGTGACGACGTGAAATGTCCGGGATGGGGGAAGCTACACGCTTCCCGTGGGTCAGGGCCTAGAAAGACTCTTCCCACGCAGGAGGCTCGGACTGTCATTACTCTTCCGAGAAATATATTTGCCCAGCGTTTTTTGCGACTGCGAGTGCGACGCGTACGAGTACCGACATGGATGGGGCGCTTCCTAGCTGATCGCTCAGCATCGGAGAAATATATTTGCCCAACGTTTTTTGCGACTGCGAGTGCAACGCCCAAGGGTACCGACGTGGATGGGGCGCTTCCTAGCTGATCGCTCGGCATGGGAATCCGTACAGTGAGCAATGCGATCGCGTCTGTAGCTTGTACGTGGTACAGCTCGCAGCTCATGTATAGGGACAGCGGGAATGTCGCATATTGGACATAACTCTTCATGAAACGCAAGTTATAGGTGTGGATTGCACATTACGACTGCGGGAAACTTCCGCCGTTCATCCGCTGGCGTTGCGAGTTTGGCGGTTGGGGTGGGGCACGAGCGGGTGCGGGTGGTGTGATTGCCGGTCCACGACTTCGTGCGGCAGAGGCACTGGCGTTTGGGTGCTGTGGTCGACACAGGCTGCATGCTTTGTGGGTGGCGTCGAAAGATGGGCACTGTGGGCCCATCGATGTCTTAGTCGGCTTGGCGT
>NW_026048123.1:20000-25000 GCF_023864345.2 Schistocerca serialis cubense | reverse complement strand
GAATTACCACAGTTATCCAAGTAACGTGGGTACGATCTAAGGAACCATAACTGATTTAATGAGCCATTCGCGGTTTCACCTTAATGCGGCTTGTACTGAGACATGCATGGCTTAATCTTTGAGACAAGCATATGACTACTGGCAGGATCAACCAGGGAGCTGCGTCAACTAGAGCTGAGCAGCCGGCCGCCCGGGAGTGTGTCCCGGGGGCCCGCGCGAACACGCAAGCGTCCGCTCAATTATTCTGCAAACAGGAGGAGGCTGAGCTCCCCTGCACAACACACCTCGAAACCCTCTCAGGTCCCGGCGGCGCGCAGCGCCGTCCTAAGTACTTGGTCGGGTTCGAGAGAGGCGCAATCGCCCGGAGTTAGGCGAGTAGACGCTTTAGGTGCGACCACCCGTGCTCCCAACTGAGCTTGCCGCTGCCGACAGAGGCCCGGGAGCGTGCTGTCGTGGCATTGCCGGCGGGAGACAACACGCGCCACCTACGGTGACCGGCAGCTCCAACGCCAGCGCCACAGAAGGACAAAAGCCCCACTTGGGTGCCGAAGCGAACTCTCCCAGCACAGCGCACGCGCCAACACGTCCGCACAGCTGCGATACAAACCACCTGCGAGAACCGCTGGGGCGACCGAGCAGCAGACGGCGTCGCGGCGCCGAGCGCCGGGCGGCGGCGCATCCTCAGCGCACACAGTCCTCAATCGGACCAGCACACTGCAGATGGCCACCGCGCTTCGCACCGGGCCCGCGAGGACCTACTTTGGCCGCAAGGCGCCGCGAGCAGGGGGCGCCGGCGCGCAGCTGCGCCGCCTGCCGCGTCCGTCGGCCGGCGCGCCTGCCACTGGCCGCCCCCACCAGCCGGCTGTAGCGCGTGCGCCCACGCACCGCGCTGCCAGCACGCCGGGCGGCCCCCCCTCACCGGCCGGGGACGGTCCCACCCAGCCACCGCCGCGTATCGCCTCACACCCAGATCCCCTTTCGCGTTCGTGGGCATGGTGGGTCCCCTTTCACGTTCGTGGGCATGGTGGGTATCCCTGAAACAACCGGTTAATAGCTCGACCGATCGTCGCCAACACTGATTCACCTCTAGCGAGAACAACCGCACCACAACGGGTTACCTGTTGTTCATTTGCGTAACGTCACCAGCAAACGTAGACGTCCATCGCCATTTGCAACGAGTATTGCATGCCTGTGTCAGGTGTCACAACACACTACGTCTGCCCACATAGACGCAACAACATGTGCACGCCTCGAGAACACGTGGAAGGTAGCCCCCGTACGTATGCGGTGTCCATTGCGCGAACGACTGTCAGCCGGCCTCTGCAGGATGTCGCAGATGTGGAACGCGGTGCAACATGCTATCACGGTGTGTGAGAAGAGACGACTACGTCCGAATACACGCTCCACTACATCAACAGACTGCTCATGCTGATCGCCATCCAGGGCGTCCGTTCCTCCCACACGTCTGAATGGCGTACCACACTGCAATCCAGCTCTTATAGGGAGACGACACGTAGCTGCGTGCACAATATTTGGACTGTATGGTCTGCCGTTGCTAGGCGCAGTCGTCGTACGGTCACACATGTGCCACGATGTATCATTCAGTACATACGGACCAATGTGCAGTACAGTTTGTGGGTTTTGCGTACATCGGCGGACAGGTGACAGGCCGTACCACAACGTAGGCTGAGTACGTCGGCATGCGAAGGGCATTGAACATGCAAACTTCTCAACGACCAGCTTGCGAAGGCAGGGGGGAAGGGGGGGGGGGCATGTACGTCCTGCTGCTATCCACATTACAGTGTATAGCAGGAGCATGTGGAAAGTCAGCAACACCTGCAAGGTGTTTAACATGACGCGATACACAGGGGACCGGGCAGTGCGAATAGCGAACTATATTGCGAGGGTTGCGGTTAGGCAACACTACACTAATTTAACGAGTTGCATAACAATTACAGAGCAGGTTCAGCGACAACGTGCGTCAGGTTAAGGCGCAATATAGGTTAGGTTGAGGCACAATATAGGTTAGGTTAAGGCACAACATGGGTTACGTTAAGGCACAAATTGGGTTACGTTAAGGCACAACATGGGTTACGTTAAGGCACAACATGGGTTACGTTAAGGCACAAATTAGGTTACGTTAAGGCACAAATTAGGTTACATTAAGGCACAAATTAGGTTACGTTAAGGCACAAATTAGGTTACGTTAAGGCACAAATTAGGTTACGTTAAGGCACAAATTAGGTTACGTTAAGGCACAAATTAGGTTACGTTAAGGCACAAATTAGGTTACGTTAAGGCACAAATTAGGTTACGTTAAGGCACAAATTAGGTTACGTTAAGGCACAAATTAGGTTACGTTAAGGCACAAATTAGGTTACGTTAAGGCACAAATTAGGTTACGTTAAGGCACAAATTAGGTTACGTTAAGGCACAAATTAGGTTACGTTAAGGCACAAATTAGGTTACGTTAAGGCACAAATTAGGTTACGTTAAGGCACAAATTAGGTTACGTTAAGGTACAATATGGGTTAGGTTAAGGTACAATATGGGTTAGGTTAAGGTACAATATGGGTTAGGTTAAGGTACAATATGGGTTAGGTTAAGGTACAATATGGGTTAGGTTAAGGCACAACGTAGGTTAGGTTAAGGCACAACATAGGTTAGGTTAAGGCACAACATAGGTTAGGTTAAGGCACAACATAGGTTAGGTTAAGGCACAACGTAGGTTAGGTTAAGGCACAACGTAGGTTAGGTTAAGGCACAACGTAGGTTAGGTTAAGGCACAACATAGGTTAGGTTAAGGCACAACATAGGTTAGGTTAAGGCACAACATAGGTTAGGTTAAGGCACAACATAGGTTAGGTTAAGGCACAACATAGGTTAGGTTAAGGCACAACGTAGGTTAGGTTAAGGCACAACGTAGGTTAGGTTAAGGCACAACGTAGGTTAGGTTAAGGCACAACGTAGGTTAGGTTAAGGCACAACGTAGGTTAGGTTAAGGCACAACGTAGGTTAGGTTAAGGCACAACGTAGGTTAGGTTAAGGCACAACGTAGGTTAGGTTAAGGCACAACGTAGGTTAGGTTAAGGCACAACGTAGGTTAGGTTAAGGCACAACGTAGGTTAGGTTAAGGCACAACGTAGGTTAGGTTAAGGCACAACGTAGGTTAGGTTAAGGCACAACGTAGGTTAGGTTAAGGCACAACGTAGGTTAGGTTAAGGCACAACATAGGTTAGGTTAAGGCACAACATAGGTTAGGTTAAGGCACAACATAGGTTAGGTTAAGGCACAACATAGGTTAGGTTAAGGCACAACATAGGTTAGGTTAAGGCACAACATAGGTTAGGTTAAGGCACAACATAGGTTAGGTTAAGGCACAACATAGGTTAGGTTAAGGCACAACATAGGTTAGGTTAAGGCACAACGTAGGTTAGGTTAAGGCACAACGTAGGTTAGGTTAAGGCACAACGTAGGTTAGGTTAAGGCACAACGTAGGTTAGGTTAAGGCACAACGTAGGTTAGGTTAAGGCACAACGTAGGTTAGGTTAAGGCACAACGTAGGTTAGGTTAAGGCACAACGTAGGTTAGGTTAAGGTACAACGTAGGTTAGGTTAAGGTACAACGTAGGTTAGGTTAAGGTACAACGTAGGTTAGGTTAAGGTACAACGTAGGTTAGGTTAAGGTACAACGTAGGTTAGGTTAAGGTACAACGTAGGTTAGGTTAAGGTACAACGTAGGTTAGGTGAAGGCGCAATGTAGGTTAGGTTAAGGTACGATATACCTTAGGTTAAGGTACAATATCGCTTAGGTTAAGGTACAATATAGCTTAGGTTAAGGTACACGTTGTAGGGAAAGGTGTATTTTGGGGGGGGAGGGGGCGGCAGGTTCGTTGATAGTGATTATCGTAAGTGCATGCCTGCGGGATCATCCGATTTGTCACGTCAGGATGCACTTGTGGCTCATGACAGGCGGCGCTCCGATTCCAAGGTTGTGGCAGATCTGTGTCTTTCATTCCTGCCATTGTTTGTGTACTGTGACAGGAGGCAGTATTGTGATGTTGGGTGCACCCCTGTGTAGGACATGTGTGGGTGTTCGTGGCTTAGCTGAGCAATGGCGGATGTCGGAAGGGTGGGATATTCTGTTTTCTGGGTGGACCTCCCGGTCTGGTTATGATAGTGTGGATTGTGTAATGTGGCGGAGAGGATGCACCGGATGTTCTTCCATGCTGGTGGTTAGATATTGTGTGTGTGCCTGTTAGAGGCAGAGAGTAGTGTGTGATAGTGTCTGGCTGACGTGTGGTTCTCATTGTGTGCAGAGTCTTTCAGCATGTATAGGGACGGTTGTATATATTATCTGTATTCTGATGGCTCTGCATCTATTACTAATCAGTGCCGTGTATACGGTTACTCTGGTTCCAGTCGAAACTGTTCTATCTCTGTACATTAGTGACACTGCGGCTCCACTATGTTGCCGCCCCTGTCGGCCGTTTCCCCCAGTGTGTGGCTAATGATTATCAGCAATCAGTCTATTAGTCAATACCGGTAGTGTGACGACGTGAAATGTCCGGGATGGGGGAAGCTACACGCTTCCCGTGGGTCAGGGCCTAGAAAGACTCTTCCCACGCAGGAGGCTCGGACTGTCATTACTCTTCCGAGAAATATATTTGCCCAGCGTTTTTTGCGACTGCGAGTGCGACGCGTACGAGTACCGACATGGATGGGGCGCTTCCTAGCTGATCGCTCAGCATCGGAGAAATATATTTGCCCAACGTTTTTTGCGACTGCGAGTGCAACGCCCAAGGGTACCGACGTGGATGGGGCGCTTCCTAGCTGATCGCTCGGCATGGGAATCCGTACAGTGAGCAATGCGATCGCGTCTGTAGCTTGTACGTGGTACAGCTCGCAGCTCATGTATAGGGACAGCGGGAATGTCGCATATTGGACATAACTCTTCATGAAACGCAAGTTATAGGTGTGGATTGCACATTACGACTGCGG
>NW_026048123.1:5000-15000 GCF_023864345.2 Schistocerca serialis cubense | reverse complement strand
GCATCCTGCGTTCTCGCGTACTCCCAGCGGCGCCGCTTGCGCTTCTGCGTCGGCGGCGCGGCAGGCGGCCGCTTCGATGGTTGGCGCGGCCGCTGTGTCCTGGTGATCGATCTCTCCCCTCTGGACCCGACCGACGCAAGGGCATCCGGGAGCATGCCCAGGATGACATCGGGCGGCGTGCCCCGCCCCAGACCTATAACACGATCCAGGGCAGAGAAACGCTGGGCGGAAGCGGGTAGCCCCGCCAGATGCTCCCAGATGGCGGCGTCAGTCGGCCCCTCCGGCGGCGGCCCGGTGGTGTCGGCCGCGAAGTCCTCGGCTGCGTCGACGGGCGGCGCAGCGGCCTCGCCCGCGTCAGGCAGCGGGCTCGCTGCTCCCCGGCGGGACGCCGGCTCTTCCCCCCGACCGATCTCAAGCGCCTCCATGAATTGGCGGACAAGCTGCTTGTGGGCAGCTTGCCGCCGTCGGCACTTGATTGCCTCAAGCGTTCGGTCGGGGAACATCCTGATGAGCTCTTGATTTACAAAGAAGAACCGGGCGTCCCTCTCGAGGAACAGTTCGGCCTCCGCCTTGGCGAGCGACAGGACTTCTTCCTCCGTCCACCTCGCGCGATGCCTCTCCGTGACGATCTCCGCGTTGGCGGCCGCAAGGTGTTGGCGGCGGCGATGGACCCCGAGACCGTTCTTGGTGGTGAAGCTGCGGTGGCACTCACTACAGGCGTATACAGCTGCAAAAGTTACAAGATTTTCGGCACGGCCGGTTGGCCGGCTAGGTGCTGGGGGAGTTGGGGTGGCACCTTCAGCGGAAGGGCCACCACTTTTTCTCTGAATACTGCCCCCAACTAAACAAAGGGATAGTGCGAGGGGGGGCTGGTAACCCCCCCAAGCCCCTGGTGCGGTCTTCCACTCTGCGAAAATCAGCGGGCCCACGAGAAGGGGAGAAGACCGCAGGAGAGGAGAGGCTAAGAGGGCTAGGCCCATGTATTGCGCATCACTCTCCCTGTAACCATAACCCAAGGAAGGCACCTCGCAGCAGCAGCACGACTACATCAAGACCGCACTTCGAAAAGCCAAGTCATAGTTACTCCCGCCGTTTACCCGCGCTTGCTTGAATTTCTTCACGTTGACATTCAGAGCACTGGGCAGAAATCACATTGCGTCAACACCCGCTAGGGCCATCGCAATGCTTTGTTTTAATTAGACAGTCGGATTCCCCCAGTCCGTGCCAGTTCTGAGTTGATCGTTGAATGGCGGCCGAAGAGAATCCGCGCACCCGCGCGCCCCCGGAGGAGCACGCTAAGGCGGACGCGGCCTCGCAGCAAGGAAGATCCGTGGGAGGCCAAGGCACGGGACCGAGCTCGGATCCTGCACGCAGGTTGAAGCACCGGGGCGCGAACGCCGCGCAGGCGCGCGCATCCTGCACCGCCGGCCAGCACGAGGCCGACCAACGGCGAGAGCAGACCACGCCCGCGCTAAACGCCCGCACTTACCGGCACCCCTACGGCACTCACCTCGCCCAGGCCCGGCACGTTAGCGCTGACCCACTTCCCGACCAAGCCCGACACGCCCCGATCCTCAGAGCCAATCCTTATCCCGAAGTTACGGATCCAATTTGCCGACTTCCCTTACCTACATTATTCTATCGACTAGAGGCTCTTCACCTTGGAGACCTGCTGCGGATATGGGTACGAACCGGCGCGACACCTCCACGTGGCCCTCTCCCGGATTTTCAAGGTCCGAGGGGAAGATCGGGACACCGCCGCAACTGCGGTGCTCTTCGCGTTCCAAACCCTATCTCCCTGCTAGAGGATTCCAGGGAACTCGAACGCTCATGCAGAAAAGAAAACTCTTCCCCGATCTCCCGACGGCGTCTCCGGGTCCTTTTGGGTTACCCCGACGAGCATCTCTAAAAGAGGGGCCCGACTTGTATCGGTTCCGCTGCCGGGTTCCGGAATAGGAACCGGATTCCCTTTCGCCCAACGGGGGCCAGCACAAAGCGCATCATGCTATGACGGCCCCCATCAACATCGGATTTCTCCTAGGGCTTAGGATCGACTGACTCGTGTGCAACGGCTGTTCACACGAAACCCTTCTCCGCGTCAGCCCTCCAGGGCCTCGCTGGAGTATTTGCTACTACCACCAAGATCTGCACCGACGGCGGCTCCAGGCAGGCTCACGCCCAGACCCTTCTGCGCCCACCGCCGCGACCCTCCTACTCGTCAGGGCTTCGCGGCCGGCCGCAAGGACCGGCCATGACTGCCAGACTGACGGCCGAGTATAGGCACGACGCTTCAGCGCCATCCATTTTCAGGGCTAGTTGCTTCGGCAGGTGAGTTGTTACACACTCCTTAGCGGATTCCGACTTCCATGGCCACCGTCCTGCTGTCTTAAGCAACCAACGCCTTTCATGGTTTCCCATGAGCGTCGATTCGGGCGCCTTAACTCGGCGTTTGGTTCATCCCACAGCGCCAGTTCTGCTTACCAAAAGTGGCCCACTTGGCACTCCGATCCGAGTCGTTTGCTCGCGGCTTCAGCATATCAAGCAAGCCGGAGATCTCACCCATTTAAAGTTTGAGAATAGGTTGAGGTCGTTTCGGCCCCAAGGCCTCTAATCATTCGCTTTACCGGATGAGACTCGTACGAGCACCAGCTATCCTGAGGGAAACTTCGGAGGGAACCAGCTACTAGATGGTTCGATTAGTCTTTCGCCCCTATACCCAGCTCCGACGATCGATTTGCACGTCAGAATCGCTACGGACCTCCATCAGGGTTTCCCCTGACTTCGTCCTGGCCAGGCATAGTTCACCATCTTTCGGGTCCCAACGTGTACGCTCTAGGTGCGCCTCACCTCGCAATGAGGACGAGACGCCCCGGGAGTGCGGAGGCCGCCGCCCCGTGAAGGGCGGGGAAGCCCCATCCTCCCTCGGCCCGCGCAAGGCGAGACCTTCACTTTCATTACGCCTTTAGGTTTCGTACAGCCCAATGACTCGCGCACATGTTAGACTCCTTGGTCCGTGTTTCAAGACGGGTCGTGAAATTGTCCAAAGCTGAAGCGCCGCTGACGGGAGCGATTATTCCGCCCGAGAGCATCCCGAGCCAACAGCGGCGCGGGTCCGGGGCCGGGCCAGGTAGGTCCGTCATCCGGGAAGAACCGCGCGCGCTTGCCGGGAGCCCGAGCGCCCAAAGGGGCGAATCGACTCCTCCAGATATACCGCCGGGCAGCCAGCCAGGACACCGGGGCTCTGCCCAACAGACGCGAACCGAGGCCCGCGGAAGGACAGGCTGCGCACCCGGGCCGTAGGCCGGCACCCAGCGGGTCGCGACGTCCTACTAGGGGAGAAGTGCGGCCCACCGCACACCGGAACGGCCCCGCCCCGCGGCGAGTGGAAAGGCAACCGGACACGACCCCGCCGCGAATTGCTCCGCGCGGGCGGCCGGCCCCATCTGCCGAGGGCGGAGGCCAGTGGCCGGATGGGCGTGAATCTCACCCGTTCGACCTTTCGGACTTCTCACGTTTACCCCAGAACGGTTTCACGTACTTTTGAACTCTCTCTTCAAAGTTCTTTTCAACTTTCCCTCACGGTACTTGTTCGCTATCGGTCTCGTGGTCATATTTAGTCTCAGATGGAGTTTACCACCCACTTGGAGCTGCACTCTCAAGCAACCCGACTCGAAGGAGAGGTCCCGCCGACGCTCGCACCGGCCGCTACGGGCCTGGCACCCTCTACGGGCCGTGGCCTCATTCAAGTTGGACTTGGGCTCGGCGCGAGGCGTCGGGGTAGTGGACCCTCCCAAACACCACATGCCACGACAGGCGGCAGCCTGCGGGGTTCGGTGCTGGACTCTTCCCTGTTCGCTCGCCGCTACTGGGGGAATCCTTGTTAGTTTCTTTTCCTCCGCTTAGTAATATGCTTAAATTCAGCGGGTAGTCTCGCCTGCTCTGAGGTCGTTGTACGAGGTGTCGCACGCCACACCGCCAGCCGGCTGTGCACGCTACCGAGTAAGTACCGGTATGCGAACCGCCAGGCGACGGGCGCGCATCGCACGTTTAAGGAGACGCGGCCGGCCCCACAGGCGGCCACGACACTCCCAGGTCTGCGAAGCGGGGCAAACGCCGCGCGCTTCAGTATACGTAGCCGACCCTCAGCCAGACGTGGCCCGGGAACGGAATCCATGGACCGCAATGTGCGTTCGAAACGTCGATGTTCATGTGTCCTGCAGTTCACATGTCGACGCGCAATTTGCTGCGTTCTTCATCGACCCACGAGCCGAGTGATCCACCGTCCTGGGTGATCTTTTCATAGTTTCCACCATCTCTTTCGAGACAGTTGCATAGGCGGGACTGAGGCGTGTGGCGGCCCTGTTCCAGCGTTCAGTGTCCAACGGCCTCACGGCCGATGGGCGTCGTACGGCTCCACACCGGAGCGGACAGGCAGTCGGGCGAAAGTCATTCAAAACCGGCGCCAGGCGCCAGGTGCCGCAGGCCAGCCGCTCCAGCGCTTCAGCGCTCGTACCACACAACATTGCCGTTAGTTTTGAGACGAACGCGTGGTTCCGCACGCGGCGCACGGCTACTGCGAGCCGTACAGGTAGCTGCGTGTTGCGCGACACGACACGCACATCGAAAGACATGCAGTCTAGTCGGTAATGATCCTTCCGCAGGTTCACCTACGGAAACCTTGTTACGACTTTTACTTCCTCTAAATGATCAAGTTTGGTCATCTTTCCGGTAGCATCGGCAACGACAGAGTCAATGCCGCGTACCAGTCCGAAGACCTCACTAAATCATTCAATCGGTAGTAGCGACGGGCGGTGTGTACAAAGGGCAGGGACGTAATCAACGCGAGCTTATGACTCGCGCTTACTGGGAATTCCTCGTTCATGGGGAACAATTGCAAGCCCCAATCCCTAGCACGAAGGAGGTTCAGCGGGTTACCCCGACCTTTCGGCCTAGGAAGACACGCTGATTCCTTCAGTGTAGCGCGCGTGCGGCCCAGAACATCTAAGGGCATCACAGACCTGTTATTGCTCAATCTCGTGCGGCTAGAAGCCGCCTGTCCCTCTAAGAAGAAAAGTAATCGCTGACAGCACGAAGGATGTCACGCGACTAGTTAGCAGGCTAGAGTCTCGTTCGTTATCGGAATTAACCAGACAAATCGCTCCACCAACTAAGAACGGCCATGCACCACCACCCACCGAATCAAGAAAGAGCTATCAATCTGTCAATCCTTCCGGTGTCCGGGCCTGGTGAGGTTTCCCGTGTTGAGTCAAATTAAGCCGCAGGCTCCACTCCTGGTGGTGCCCTTCCGTCAATTCCTTTAAGTTTCAGCTTTGCAACCATACTTCCCCCGGAACCCAAAAGCTTTGGTTTCCCGGAGGCTGCCCGCCGAGTCATCGGAGGAACTGCGGCGGATCGCTGGCTGGCATCGTTTATGGTTAGAACTAGGGCGGTATCTGATCGCCTTCGAACCTCTAACTTTCGTTCTTGATTAATGAAAACATACTTGGCAAATGCTTTCGCTTCTGTTCGTCTTGCGACGATCCAAGAATTTCACCTCTAACGTCGCAATACGAATGCCCCCGCCTGTCCCTATTAATCATTACCTCGGGTTCCGAAAACCAACAAAATAGAACCGAGGTCCTATTCCATTATTCCATGCACACAGTATTCAGGCGGGCTTGCCTGCTTTAAGCACTCTAATTTGTTCAAAGTAAACGTGCCGGCCCACCGAGACACTCAATAAAGAGCACCCTGGTAGGATTTCAACGGGGTCCGCCTCGGGACGCACGAGCACGCACGAGGCGGTCGCACGCCTTCGGCTCGCCCCACCGGCAGGACGTCCCACGATACATGCCAGTTAAACACCGACGGGCGGTGAACCAACAGCGTGGGACACAAATCCAACTACGAGCTTTTTAACCGCAACAACTTTAATATACGCTATTGGAGCTGGAATTACCGCGGCTGCTGGCACCAGACTTGCCCTCCAATAGATACTCGTTAAAGGATTTAAAGTGTACTCATTCCGATTACGGGGCCTCGGATGAGTCCCGTATCGTTATTTTTCGTCACTACCTCCCCGTGCCGGGAGTGGGTAATTTGCGCGCCTGCTGCCTTCCTTGGATGTGGTAGCCGTTTCTCAGGCTCCCTCTCCGGAATCGAACCCTGATTCCCCGTTACCCGTTACAACCATGGTAGGCGCAGAACCTACCATCGACAGTTGATAAGGCAGACATTTGAAAGATGCGTCGCCGGTACGAGGACCGTGCGATCAGCCCAAAGTTATTCAGAGTCACCAAGGCAAACGGACCGGACGAGCCGACCGATTGGTTTTGATCTAATAAAAGCGTCCCTTCCATCTCTGGTCGGGACTCTGTTTGCATGTATTAGCTCTAGAATTACCACAGTTATCCAAGTAACGTGGGTACGATCTAAGGAACCATAACTGATTTAATGAGCCATTCGCGGTTTCACCTTAATGCGGCTTGTACTGAGACATGCATGGCTTAATCTTTGAGACAAGCATATGACTACTGGCAGGATCAACCAGGGAGCTGCGTCAACTAGAGCTGAGCAGCCGGCCGCCCGGGAGTGTGTCCCGGGGGCCCGCGCGAACACGCAAGCGTCCGCTCAATTATTCTGCAAACAGGAGGAGGCTGAGCTCCCCTGCACAACACACCTCGAAACCCTCTCAGGTCCCGGCGGCGCGCAGCGCCGTCCTAAGTACTTGGTCGGGTTCGAGAGAGGCGCAATCGCCCGGAGTTAGGCGAGTAGACGCTTTAGGTGCGACCACCCGTGCTCCCAACTGAGCTTGCCGCTGCCGACAGAGGCCCGGGAGCGTGCTGTCGTGGCATTGCCGGCGGGAGACAACACGCGCCACCTACGGTGACCGGCAGCTCCAACGCCAGCGCCACAGAAGGACAAAAGCCCCACTTGGGTGCCGAAGCGAACTCTCCCAGCACAGCGCACGCGCCAACACGTCCGCACAGCTGCGATACAAACCACCTGCGAGAACCGCTGGGGCGACCGAGCAGCAGACGGCGTCGCGGCGCCGAGCGCCGGGCGGCGGCGCATCCTCAGCGCACACAGTCCTCAATCGGACCAGCACACTGCAGATGGCCACCGCGCTTCGCACCGGGCCCGCGAGGACCTACTTTGGCCGCAAGGCGCCGCGAGCAGGGGGCGCCGGCGCGCAGCTGCGCCGCCTGCCGCGTCCGTCGGCCGGCGCGCCTGCCACTGGCCGCCCCCACCAGCCGGCTGTAGCGCGTGCGCCCACGCACCGCGCTGCCAGCACGCCGGGCGGCCCCCCCTCACCGGCCGGGGACGGTCCCACCCAGCCACCGCCGCGTATCGCCTCACACCCAGATCCCCTTTCGCGTTCGTGGGCATGGTGGGTCCCCTTTCACGTTCGTGGGCATGGTGGGTATCCCTGAAACAACCGGTTAATAGCTCGACCGATCGTCGCCAACACTGATTCACCTCTAGCGAGAACAACCGCACCACAACGGGTTACCTGTTGTTCATTTGCGTAACGTCACCAGCAAACGTAGACGTCCATCGCCATTTGCAACGAGTATTGCATGCCTGTGTCAGGTGTCACAACACACTACGTCTGCCCACATAGACGCAACAACATGTGCACGCCTCGAGAACACGTGGAAGGTAGCCCCCGTACGTATGCGGTGTCCATTGCGCGAACGACTGTCAGCCGGCCTCTGCAGGATGTCGCAGATGTGGAACGCGGTGCAACATGCTATCACGGTGTGTGAGAAGAGACGACTACGTCCGAATACACGCTCCACTACATCAACAGACTGCTCATGCTGATCGCCATCCAGGGCGTCCGTTCCTCCCACACGTCTGAATGGCGTACCACACTGCAATCCAGCTCTTATAGGGAGACGACACGTAGCTGCGTGCACAATATTTGGACTGTATGGTCTGCCGTTGCTAGGCGCAGTCGTCGTACGGTCACACATGTGCCACGATGTATCATTCAGTACATACGGACCAATGTGCAGTACAGTTTGTGGGTTTTGCGTACATCGGCGGACAGGTGACAGGCCGTACCACAACGTAGGCTGAGTACGTCGGCATGCGAAGGGCATTGAACATGCAAACTTCTCAACGACCAGCTTGCGAAGGCAGGGGGGAAGGGGGGGGGGGCATGTACGTCCTGCTGCTATCCACATTACAGTGTATAGCAGGAGCATGTGGAAAGTCAGCAACACCTGCAAGGTGTTTAACATGACGCGATACACAGGGGACCGGGCAGTGCGAATAGCGAACTATATTGCGAGGGTTGCGGTTAGGCAACACTACACTAATTTAACGAGTTGCATAACAATTACAGAGCAGGTTCAGCGACAACGTGCGTCAGGTTAAGGCGCAATATAGGTTAGGTTGAGGCACAATATAGGTTAGGTTAAGGCACAACATGGGTTACGTTAAGGCACAAATTGGGTTACGTTAAGGCACAACATGGGTTACGTTAAGGCACAACATGGGTTACGTTAAGGCACAAATTAGGTTACGTTAAGGCACAAATTAGGTTACGTTAAGGCACAAATTAGGTTACGTTAAGGCACAAATTAGGTTACGTTAAGGCACAAATTAGGTTACGTTAAGGCACAAATTAGGTTACGTTAAGGCACAAATTAGGTTACGTTAAGGCACAAATTAGGTTACGTTAAGGCACAAATTAGGTTACGTTAAGGCACAAATTAGGTTACGTTAAGGCACAAATTAGGTTACGTTAAGGCACAAATTAGGTTACGTTAAGGCACAAATTAGGTTACGTTAAGGCACAAATTAGGTTACGTTAAGGCACAAATTAGGTTACGTTAAGGCACAAATTAGGTTACGTTAAGGCACAAATTAGGTTACGTTAAGGCACAAATTAGGTTACGTTAAGGTACAATATGGGTTAGGTTAAGGTACAATATGGGTTAGGTTAAGGTACAATATGGGTTAGGTTAAGGTACAATATGGGTTAGGTTAAGGTACAATATGGGTTAGGTTAAGGCACAACGTAGGTTAGGTTAAGGCACAACGTAGGTTAGGTTAAGGCACAACATAGGTTAGGTTAAGGCACAACATAGGTTAGGTTAAGGCACAACATAGGTTAGGTTAAGGCACAACATAGGTTAGGTTAAGGCACAACATAGGTTAGGTTAAGGCACAACATAGGTTAGGTTAAGGCACAACATAGGTTAGGTTAAGGCACAACATAGGTTAGGTTAAGGCACAACATAGGTTAGGTTAAGGCACAACATAGGTTAGGTTAAGGCACAACATAGGTTAGGTTAAGGCACAACGTAGGTTAGGTTAAGGCACAACGTAGGTTAGGTTAAGGCACAACGTAGGTTAGGTTAAGGCACAACGTAGGTTAGGTTAAGGCACAACGTAGGTTAGGTTAAGGCACAACGTAGGTTAGGTTAAGGCACAACGTAGGTTAGGTTAAGGCACAACGTAGGTTAGGTTAAGGCACAACGTAGGTTAGGTTAAGGCACAACGTAGGTTAGGTTAAGGCACAACGTAGGTTAGGTTAAGGCACAACGTAGGTTAGGTTAAGGCACAACGTAGGTTAGGTTAAGGCACAACGTAGGTTAGGTTAAGGCACAACGTAGGTTAGGTTAAGGCACAACGTAGGTTAGGTTAAGGCACAACATAGGTTAGGTTAAGGCACAACATAGGTTAGGTTAAGGCACAACATAGGTTAGGTTAAGGCACAACATAGGTTAGGTTAAGGCACAACATAGGTTAGGTTAAGGCACAACATAGGTTAGGTTAAGGCACAACATAGGTTAGGTTAAGGCACAACATAGGTTAGGTTAAGGCACAACGTAGGTTAGGTTAAGGCACAACGTAGGTTAGGTTAAGGCACAACGTAGGTTAGGTTAAGGCACAACGTAGGTTAGGTTAAGGCACAACGTAGGTTAGGTTAAGGCACAACGTAGGTTAGGTTAAGGCACAACGTAGGTTAGGTTAAGGTACAACG
>NW_026048122.1:0-33865 GCF_023864345.2 Schistocerca serialis cubense | reverse complement strand
CCAGGCGGCGCGGCGCGGCGCGGCGCGTCTCTGCTCTTCGTGTGTCAAATCATGCTGCATAAACGTCCGTAACTCCTCGATGCCTTCACTTACAATTTTCAAACTCTGACACCGCCAAGCGACTACCGACCTCAGTCCGTGATATCAATTTCAGCTCGATACCACCTTACTGTCCCAGGCAAAAACGCACTCAAAGGCGCAAATGCAAACCGAAAAGAAAAACCGATTACACAAACTCACGCAAAAGCTACTTCTTCGTCACATGTAATTACAAATTAACCACTTTCCGATACTCTCCTTTCATTCTACTGTGGAAACTAGTATTTTTTTACGTCGCCACACGGTCCTATATCAAAGCAAACTACGCTCACTGGGCCAGCCGGCGCGGCGCGGCGCGTCTCTGCTCTTCGTGTTTCAAATCATGCTGCATAAACGTCCGTAACTCCTCGATGCCTTCACTTACAATTTTCAAACTCTGACACCGCCAAGCGACTACCGACCTCAGTCCGTGATATCAATTTCAGCTCGATACGACCTTACTGTCCCAGGCAAAAATGCACTCAAACACGCAAATACAAACCGAAAAACGGATCACACAAACTCGCGCAAAAGCTACTTCTTCGTCACATGTAATTACAAATTAACCACTTTCCGATACTCTCCTTTCATTCTACTGTGGAAACTAGTATTTTTTTACGTCGCCACACGGTCCTATATCAAAGCAAACTACGCTCACTGGGCCAGGCGGCGCGGCGCGGCGCGTCTCTGCTCTTCGTGTTTCAAATCATGCTGCATAAACGTCCGTAACTCCTCGATGCCTTCACTTACAATTTTCAAACTCTCACACCGCCAAGCGACTACCGACCTCAGTACGTGATATCAATTTCAGCTCGATACCACCTTACTGTCCCAGGCTAAAACGCACTCAAAGACGCAAATGCAAACCGAAAAGAAAAACCGATTACACAAACTCACGCAAAAGCTACTTCTTCGTCACATGTAATTACAAATTAACCACTTTCCGATACTCTCCTTTCATTCTACTGTGGAAACTAGTATTTTTTTACGTCGCCACACGGTCCTATATCAAAGCAAACTACGCTCACTGGGCCAGCCGGCGCGGCGCGTCTCTGCTCTTCGTGTTTCAAATCATGCTGCATAAACGTCCGTAACTCCTCGATGCCTTCACTTACAATTTTCAAACTCTCACACCGCCAAGCGACTACCGACCTCAGTACGTGATATCAATTTCAGCTGGATACCACCTTACTGTCCCAGGCTAAAACGCACTCAAAGACGCAAATGCAAACCGAAAAGAAAAACCGATTACACAAACTCACGCAAAAGCTACTTCTTCGTCACATGTAATTACAAATTAACCACTTTCCGATACTCTCCTTTCATTCTACTGTGGAAACTAGTATTTTTTTACGTCGCCACACGGTCCTATATCAAAGCAAACTACGCTCACTGGGCCAGGCGGCGCGGCGCGTCTCTGTCCTTCGTGTTTCAAATCATGCTGCATAAACGTCCGTAACTCCTCGATGCCTTCACTTAACAATTTTCAAACTCTGACACCGCCAAGCGACTACCGACCTCAGTACGTGATATCAGTTTCAACTACATACGACCTTACTGTCCCAGGCAAAAATGCACTCAAAGACGCAAATACAAACCGAAAAACGGATCACACAAACTCGCGCAAAAGCTACTTCTTCGTCACATGTAATTACAAATTAACCACTTTCCGATACTCTCCTTTCATTCTACTGTGGAAACTAGTATTTTTTTACGTCGCCACACGGTCCTATATCAAAGCAAACTACGCTCACTGGGTCAGGCGGCGCGGCGCGGCGCGTCTCTGCTCTCCGTGTTTCAAATCATGCTGCATAAACGTCCGTAACTCCTCGATGCCTTCACATAACAATTTTCAAACTCTGACACCGCCAAGCGACTACCGACCTCAGTCCGTGATATCAATTTCAGCTCGATACCACCTTACTGTCCCAGGCAAAAATGCACTCAAACACGCAAATACAAACCGAAAAACGGATCACACAAACTCGCGCAAAAGCTACTTCTTCGTCACATGTAATTACAAATTAACCACTTTCCGATACTCTCCTTTCATTCTACTGTGGAAACTAGTATTTTTTTACGTCGCCACACGGTCCTATATCAAAGCAAACTACGCTCACTGGGCCAGGCGGCGCGGCGCGGCGCGTCTCTGCTCTTCGTGTTTCAAATCATGCTGCATAAACGTCCGTAACTCCTCGATGCCTTCACGTACAATTTTCAAACTCTGACACCGCCAAGCGACTACCGACCTCAGTCCGTGATATCAATTTCAGCTCGATACCACCTTACTGTCCCAGGCAAAAATGCACTCAAAGACGCAAATACAAACCGAAAAACCGATTACACAAACTCGCGCAAAAGCTACTTCTTCGTCACATGTAATTACAAATTAACCACTTTCCGATACTCTCCTTTCATTCTACTGTGGAAACTAGTATTTTTTTACGTCGCCACACGGTCCTATATCAAAGCAAACTACGCTCACTGGGTCAGGCGGCGCGGCGCGGCGCGTCTCTGCTCTCCGTGTTTCAAATCATGCTGCATAAACGTCCGTAACTCCTCGATGCCTTCACATAACAATTTTCAAACTCTGACACCGCCAAGCGACTACCGACCTCAGTCCGTGATATCAATTTCAGCTCGATACCACCTTACTGTCCCAGGCAAAAACGCACTCAAAGGCGCAAATGCAAACCGAAAAGAAAAACCGATTACACAAACTCACGCAAAAGCTACTTCTTCGTCACATGTAATTACAAATTAACCACTTTCCGATACTCTCCTTTCATTCTACTGTGGAAACTAGTATTTTTTTACGTCGCCACACGGTCCTATATCAAAGCAAACTACGCTCACTGGGCCAGGCGGCGCGGCGCGGCGCGTCTCTGCTCTTCGTGTTTCAAATCATGCTGCATAAACGTCCGTAACTCCTCGATGCCTTCACTTACAATTTTCAAACTCTGACACCGCCAAGCGACTACCGACCTCAGTACGTGATATCAATTTCAACTAGATACGACCTTACTGTCCCAGGCAAAAATGCACTCAAAGACGCAAATACAAACCGAAAAACGGATCACACAAACTCGCGCAAAAGCTACTTCTTCGTCACATGTAATTACAAATTAACCACTTTCCGATACTCTCCTTTCATTCTACTGTGGAAACTAGTATTTTTTTACGTCGCCACACGGTCCTATATCAAAGCAAACTACACTCACTGGGCCAGGCGGCGCGGCGCGGCGCGTCTCTGCTCTCCGTGTTTCAAATCATGCTGCATAAACGTCCGTAACTCCTCGATGCCTTCACTTACAATTTTCAAACTCTGACACCGCCAAGCGACTACCGACCTCAGTACGTGATATCAATTTCAACTAGATACGACCTTACTGTCCCAGGCAAAAATGCACTCAAAGACGCAAATACAAACCGAAAAACGGATCACACAAACTCACGCAAAAGCTACTTCTTCGTCACATGTAATTACAAATTAACCACTTTCCGATACTCTCCTTTCATTCTACTGTGGAAACTAGTATTTTTTTACGTCGCCACACGGTCCTATATCAAAGCAAACTACGCTCACTGGGCCAGGCGGCGCGGCGCGGCGCGTCTCTGCTCTCCGTGTTTCAAATCATGCTGCATAAACGTCCGTAACTCCTCGATGCCTTCACTTACAATTTTCAAACTCTGACACCGCCAAGCGACTACCGACCTCAGTACGTGATATCAATTTCAACTAGATACGACCTTACTGTCCCAGGCAAAAATGCACTCAAAGACGCAAATACAAACCGAAAAACGGATCACACAAACTCGCGCAAAAGCTACTTCTTCGTCACATGTAATTACAAATTAACCACTTTCCGATACTCTCCTTTCATTCTACTGTGGAAACTAGTATTTTTTTACGTCGCCACACGGTCCTATATCAAAGCAAACTACGCTCACTGGGCCAGGCGGCGCGGCGCGTCTCTGCTCTTCGTGTTTCAAATCATGCTGCATAAACGTCCGTAACTCCTCGATGCCTTCACTTACAATTTTAAAACTCTGACACCGCCAAGCGACTACCGACCTCAGTACGTGATATCAATTTCAACTAGATACGACCTTACTGTCCCAGGCAAAAACGCACTCAAAAACGCAAATACAAACCGAAAAACGGATCACACAAACTCGCGCAAAAGCTACGTTTTCGTCTTATGTAGTTACAAATTAAACACCTTCCGTTACTCTCCTTTCATTCCACTGTGGAAACTAGTATTTTTTTACCTCGTTACAGCTGGGAACGGTGTTTCTCGCGACGGCATTCTTGTGCCAGGTCCGTGCTCTTGTCGATATGAACTTTAGTAGGAGTTCGGGATTAATTCAGAAAGGTCCATCGCCTTTTTTTTCCGTCTCCGCATCACTATCGCCGTGCTGCCAGACAAGGTGTCGACGTCTGCGACGCTGTTCCCCAAAGTCGGGAAGCAGCTGATTCGACGAACTGCTCTGCAGAACAGCCACTGTACAGGTTGAAGTCATGTTTGCGAAATCTGATCTGTGCGGCCTCTATGATGACAGAAAAAGTAAAGCCCTTTCCTTATAGAAAGGAATCTGTCTATTCCTCGATATTTCGTTTTAACAGTGCTCCAAATAGTTTTCCGTACAACGCCTAGCGAAATATTACGCTCAGATTAGGCAAGTATCAAACGAGGGAAAATGTTAGAAATATGGCGGGCTTCCCAGAATCAACTGTTCCCTTCGCTTCAGTGGTGTTACATATATTCAGATCTCGGGAGGGCGTCTATCGCTGACAGTATGGTGACGTCATAACATCGACACTCGCGACTCACTCATTACGAGCGATCCTGCCCTGACAAACGCGCCAACCCAGTAATCGAGTGACCCTACTAAAGAAGCATTTTTTTCCATTTTTGGTCTAGTTTACGCCTAATACACCTTGAAAACGCAAACGGCGGACATCTTTCCGCCTGGTTTTAGCTCTCCTGGCTACAGCTACCAACTATATAATTATTAATCGCTCTGTCTCCTGATTCAGCAAAAGGATCGCTTGAAACGTGTGGACGACATGTTTACATCGCTGCGACATCTTCTTTCCCGATATGGTGCTGTGGTCTCCCTCACTTTCCGGTCGTATATAAAAACAGGCCCGTACTTGGCTTGTTGACAATGTGGAAACACGTAAACCTCTTGTCAAGTATGCCGTCCATTCTCCATCGTGTTTGAATAGTCTATACCACAAAGCCGCAAAACAAATAGCTGCGCAACTTATATCTGCACTTAATTCACAACCGTGCACCAGTAAGCTTAACTTTGGACGCTCAATATAGCACCTTCCAACACATTAACGGACGTGGATAGTACTTTTGACCATCTCATTACGTGCAATCTCCTCCTTCCCCTCTTCCTTATATTTTCACTGGCGTACGTAAGAAATCCATACCCTCCAATAATTGTTAATGTCTCCTCTCCATATTAGGAAAACACCGATAAGTTCGCTGTACCAAGGACAGTTGCATTGCAGAGACGATACACGTAAAAATTATGAATCTCGTAATAAGGACTAGCAAAACCTGTCAAGGTTTAATATGTAAACATAAGTAGAGAAAAACGGTTTCCGAAATTTTCGCCTTCTGAATGTTGTGTCCGGTGTAAACGTCGAATCTGTCGTACCGTTCACCTTGCCTGCTCAGTAAATAGGCTACGTGGAAAATCACAGCAAATATTGAATTCTCGCCGACGTCTGCGTGGTACCTTAGGTCATTGCCCATATGTTTTAGGTACATATACAGATACAAAAAGAAATTAATATCACCGTATTGAACAGTCTCTCGTTCATCACTACTGAATCACAGACGATATTAAAAAATACCGTCTTTACGCATGGTGATAGGATCGATGTGACCAAAGTTTTATTTCGTTTTCGATGCTTTGGCAATCGACCAGCGGTGCACAGTCTTTGCTATCAATAATACCGATTCCGTAGGGTCTCATGTGTTGCCCCATAACAGCGTGACTGACGCTCATGTCACGACGTTTACACATTTACTACTTTACTAGAGGACTTTTTGTATTATACATCTATTTTCTTAGCGCCTTTGTCAAACGTATCATACTTATTGTCCTCTGAATTTTAAAGTTACTGATCGCTACCGACGCAACCGTCATTTTGCCTTTGTTAGCACTCTCCACCAAAGGTTAGGTGTACTTGACTCCTGAGCATTCGACCAACATTCTGTCACGCATTGTCTGGCATATACAGGGTGCGGAACGAGAATTTGACCAAAAGCCAAAGCATCAAGTGAAGGAATGTAGAGGTCGCAGTTGAGTATTTAAGGCGCTATGCCAGCGTGAACCGTGGTCCGTTGGAACATTTGCTCCACATAATTTTGTTAATTAACTGGTGGCTTATTTTTCGTTCCTTTTGGCCCTTTTAAGGCGTATTGAAAAATGAAACATGGACATGTTATTTCTTCATTTCTGGAACAATGCTGTCTAGCGTGCGTCAGCTAAATCTGATACAGGTGAAAGTGATAATTTAAATTTACCTTTTTCTCATTGCGACGATTGTTTAGTCCAAATATTGTGTTTACGTATACATTTTCTGTAAATTGCCAGTCATTTGAGTGAAGACATTCGTATGTCAGATTTCAATTACGTTCCTGTAGCCCAGGAAATGTGCAGCTACGACCCTTAGTGGCCATACACAAAATACTATGTCTCATGCTATCTTTCCCCCTGCACTTTTTCCGCGCCCAGTATAACGGCGCTGGATAACAAACCTGTCTCAACCAGCCCTGTTCAAATAATTCACTTTTTACGCACGCTACACACAGCTCACTGAATGACTCCCAGCCCATTCGTCCGCCTGTATTCCGCCACCACACTGGAAAGCCAGCGCGCGAGCCTCAAAATCATGAACGCAGCATCAGATTCTCATAGTGACACTGTACTGATTGTGAGCAACCTCAGACATTGATCGCAAATGCAGATCATAGTAATGTAGAAGCTGAGTTTATCTTTCCGTTTGTTCTCCGTCTCCTGCAGACCAGAGAGCTCTGTCGCTGCATCAGCGGTCGATTACTGGTGTTGGCGCCACGGAACGATGGCAGTTAAATTGTGATTCTATTAAAGGAATAAAAACAGAAAGAAGTAAAGAACGCGGCATCTAGCAGTCAAGCAGCACGTTTCTGGTAGTTTCATGCGATGACGAATTTAAACGATAAATTACGTAGTGGGACTGAGTTAACAGCTATTACATAAACCCAGATTTAAAGCTACGCACTACAGAGACAAACTCACTAAAGTTATCGTCGTTGGCACATTTTATTTTACACACAATTGAATCAGACCACTTCTTATGAACTAAACTATGCCTGTAATTCATGGCGAAGCTGACCATTACTGTTACTATTCTGGTATTTTTCTTAGGTAAAGACTGAGCAAAATGCTCACACGATATAGCACTCTTACGTCTGTCATGTAATTGTCCAGGAAGCAACTGCTCCAGTCCGAGCCATTCCTGTTGCGACTAACCTTATAAACTGAATACTTAGTAAAAGGGGAACCGAATTACTTACTGCATTATATGCATGAATGCTGCAATTTTCTTCGCAACAACGATAAACAAGCACGAAAGAGAAAGGTTTAGCTACAGATGTCTGCCATCATAGAGTTGTCGTGACAGCTAAGTCATTAATGAAATCTTGCGAGGTGCCGAGTGGAGAAGAGTTTGTACCTCTTTAATTATGACGAATTTTGTATGAGAACGAGACATGCAATCGACCCCCTCCTTATCTACCAGCTAATTAATTATGCGCACAATGGTAATGGAGGAAAATGATGGTGGCCCCTGCTAATTAGTTAAATAACGAGTGCACACCCACAATAATTTAATAAGAATAGTAATCTACTCAGAAAAAAGGTATTCTGCATATCTCTACGACAACATATACGGATTAAATATGAGAATGAGATTTATTATACATCAGAACATAAATTCACATGATTATCGACGCAGACACTTCGTTAAAGAGTAGGGTTACTGAAATATTATGAGAATAAGAGTTGGCTCGAGAACAAGGGGCTCCTACTGTCTGTGATGCAACAGGCTGACGATAATGACTGGAGGTCCTAATGAATCAAATATTAATCTCCCGACTATACAGCAGTATCGCAATTAGCAGTGAGAGGGGATCACATGGAGAAACAAACAAGGTGGACTTGTAACAATGTGAGCATGCTTGCTGCTGAGTGATTCAGTATTGATAAGGACCTACAATGCTGGAGCCGCACAATGCTGTACCGGTACTGAAATCTGCAGCGCGCCGTCGGCAGGCAGCGTCCTGGTGATGCAGGGGCCGACTTGTGCCGTGCAGCGACTCTGTGTCAACGCCTGGCAGCGAAGGCTGTCTGACAATTCTAAGCAAGAGCGGAGCCAGCCTTGCTGAACTCTCTACTCTCCCCGGAAACCGCTGATTCCAAAATTCCCGCACACTGTCTCGGAACATCATTCGCGCCAATAACGGCCGTTCCCTGCAATTCCGAGCAGGGCTTTATGACGTCAACCAGCCTCAGTTTAAGTTGACCAGTCACGCCTCTGCTGTTCAGCTGAGGCCACTGAACTTGCCGTTTCACTGGCTACGAAAACAACCTGCCTAGACCGCGGGCCATCTGGCGCCAGACAGTCGCACCCAGACTTGTGGACACAAGTGTTGTCAGAATCAAGAGGAGAATGCAGTCAGTCGGTGCCAGGAATCTCCGTTCCGGACGCGCCGGAATGGTAAACACATAAACTGCGGCGACACTCAGACGTCTCGCAGGTCGTTCCACCAGGGGCTTGAGCCTATTGTACGAACCCCTCAGATTCAGGGAAGTGCAGCCCCCAACCGGAAATGCCATGTGCCACGTCCTCCGATGGTTGCCTCGCACAAGCCACCCAGGGAAGTAACCCAACACGTATAGGAATCAAGTGAACATTATTTTTTGAGCACTCAGTACAAATACTCTCACTACAATAACCTTATTCGGTCTGTTACTACCGTGCAATGACATAGAACACTAATAAAATTGATTAAAATGAGAGGAGACACGCAAAAGAGGACACAGAATCTCTCATTCCCCACCCCCAGTCAATTTAGATTATTTTTGGTAGTGGATGACTCACTTGACAAATGTGGTGTGTCAATCACTCAGAAAGAATCGCTCCAAACAGTTTCCAAAATGTCACAACGAACTGGCACATTAAATTGGAAATTGATGATAAAATAAAAGGTGGAATTTTTCTTATGGCTTCGCCAACATCTTACTCACATTGACGAATAAGTCACACGCAACACAGATTCACCCTCAGGGAGCCGACTGTCATACATGGACATACTCACACAGTCATACAAATGTTGAACACATGCCAGAAGGCTAAGTTCGAAGCTGCAGTAAAATGTTGACCTAATGGACCTGCAAGCTTCTCATTAAAGTAACATTTGAGAATTAGCTACTGGTGCCCACCTAAAACACACACATACTTCTGCATGAAGCCAAAAAGACAAACGATATCTCTATGCTTCACGGTTGAGACGTTTAACCACTCTCACGCCGTTTCCCTGAACAGAAAGGATGATAAATATTTTACAGTGATCGATTGGCTGATGGTCCATTCACCATTAACCAGAATTGTAACCACAGATATTCCGCTCACATAGACAAACAAAAATACTCTCGTGTAACAGTAGCATATTATTGTGTATAACATTTTGTAACTATTGAAATTTGTACACATAGTTACAATTGACAGGCATGAACGTAAGTCAGATAGAGAGATATAGTGTACATAAAAAGACAGAAATTTCGTAAGTGTACCTGTGCGATCGAAGATCATGTAACATAGTGTGCATCACCAAAAAAAAAATTGTTCCAAACTGACATGATGATAGGGAACCAGGATATCTTTAACATGAACATGTGCATATAAAAAAAGAAGACTGAAAGCTATAAAGCAGAAAAATATACATGTATTTGACATTGAATTTCCAATCTCTAGTGTCTGAAATAAAGTTTGGGGGGAGGGGGGCAAAACAAACAATATTTTCACTAAAAGCACAAATGTTACTGTGTTCACGCAGTTGCCTGAGCAAGAAAAGAAAAAAAAACAGTTGACCGTAACGTCCTTCGCATGCTAACGTCACACAACGAATCACTCAACACACGAATATTGCGACACTCGTCTGTGGAGCGGGATGGTGGTTCCTGGCGTGGAGAAAGCGGCGCCAGCTGGAAGCAGTGCGACTGGTGGTGTGGGCCACCAATCTAATGTTTCTGGGAACCAGGCGCGGCACCCGGAAGTTGCTCCAGTCGTCCTGCACTCTCTGTGGTGGCACTGCCCATCGACAAGAATCTCGTGGGGTGGTACGACAGCCTATTGTTGATGTGCAGCACAGCGCGGTACGGTGGCAAGCACACGTACGGGCTCTGATTGTATTGAGGACCGCAAGAATCGGGACAGAGCCGCAGGACAGGTAGTTGGACGTCCTAAGACAGTACACTTGGTCTTATCTAGAACGAAAAATTGCAATACGGGATTCTACTCTCAGAGTGACTGCAACACTCGTGGATTCATCTGATGGAGGCTGAAACCAGGGTAGCAGATCGATCAACGTGGCCGATTGCTCGGAACTGCTCTCTGTAGGAGAGAACATAATCACGACAAACTGCAGTCCATCAATACCCGGCACAGAACTGCTTTGGGCGTGCAGTCCGGCCTATTATTGTGATTTATGCGAATTCGTGCAGGAACGGTAAACGGCGTCCGCCATAAGTGCGCCTCAAGAGATCTCTCCGACTCTTCGTGCTACCACTGTCAGAGTACGCCCTCGTCGTCTGGCACCTCTCCTGCAGTGGAGTCCCCATTTCTGCGTCACCGCTGAGCGGTGCCGTGCTGTCTCCTCGGCCAGCCGCCAACGGGGTCGCCCGTCCCGGTGGGATCCTGGGGTTGTGTCCGCCTTCAGCTGACCGGAGGCTGTCGGCCAGGTGGGCCGCCGCCTCGCTCAGCAGGTGGGCGGCACTCGCCTCTGAGCCGCCGCGGAGGGGCGGGGCGTGTCGTGACTGACAGCCGCCTCGCTCAGGCGTCTCCCTGCCGCTCGGCCTCCATTTACTCCACACCGACCACCGTGTAGCGTCAGTTCTCGTCCAGCAGTCACTCGCTGTTCGCAGTACCTGCGCAATACTTACGACCTTTCATAAAGAGTGCCTCCTCAAAACTTTTTACTAAAACAGCATTCGGAATTTGTAAAGATCGTATTTTGTACATTCCATAAAACAAATTAATAGAGACGAATATTTACATGAATACAACTGTTACACTAATACAACACAAAACTCTTATACTCTGCTGAGAGACTTTATAATTAATGCTTATTGTAAAGAATAGTGACTTAACCTATGGGCCCATTGTTAATACCAGGGTACGATTCATTAAGATACAGAGAGGCTCAAGTACTCCACCCGTAACTCTAAAATACTGTACGTAATCCCACCTGTGACATACCCGTCACTGGAGCATGTTCACAACTACTGCCGACTCTTTAACTTCACTAACTACGCTATCTACAGGCGCCACTGCACGTCCCTCGCCGTCTCGGATCCCAGAGGCCTCGATCGATCCCTGAAACTGCTCAAGACACGGCGGACGCACACAAATAAACAATGAACACATATTAGACGAGATATAATTAGCTGCAATCGCCTTAGTAATGGAAATTAATAAAAATACTGTATGCAACTTATCGGCTACACCCGTTTACCATACGTACTCCCCCGTCCTGCCCCGCTGAGACAACTCGCTGGATGTTGCTGTCTCTGCCGTGGCCGATCGCTGAGTCGGTCGCTACTCATCTGACATGGAACTGGATGTACACAAACTTACGGTGGAAAATTTACACACACAAAAAAAAAAAAAAAACACGGCAGACTTGGCAAGTTACAATGCAAGGACTCTAACCTCTGTACACAATTTCTTGTGAATATCATACTTTTAGACTTCTCGTGTGTGCTAGGTCTCACACCGAGACACCAGTTACCGGACTTGTTGAGGAATTCCATACGTTCGGCATTACACCGCTCACACGGTAAATCCCGACGACCGCTGACGCTCAGAGACGTGACGTACCACCGTACGAGAAACTCGCCACACTCCAGAAAGGTGGAACGCGCTGTGGCGTGCCCAACACGCCAACGAAGAGAAAAGCCTCACTGAAAGTAGGTGCAGCACCGCAGTTGTGTGCCCACGACAGCAGTGACGAATACCGCGCAAACAAACAAGTGGTGCAGCGCTGTGAGGCGTGCCCGGAACACTGTCGGTATGCACCCAGTAGCTCTTCCTCAACAAAGACTCAGTAATTGGTACGGTGTAAAGACAAAACACACGGGAAGGTGCACTCTGTGTTATGACTCGGAAGAGTGGTGGCTCCCGCATGACATGGAAAGTACAGGAAAGTGAGTTAGACCGACCCTTCGTTTTCGGAGTTAACAAAGAATGCGGAAGCTCCACATGTCGCCTCGTAGCCCCTACAAGTTACACATGTACATGTTAAAGAATATAAATAAAATCAAAGTACCACACTTAATGTCTAATACGTACACATCAGAAAGATGTCTATTTTACAAATGTTTCCCTTTTGTTTCACACACAGGCAACACTTTTTTTCTGTACAAAAACTACGTTCTTGCGCTCCTCACATTTCAACATATGTAAACGGCTCTGTCCGAGTATTTGTGCGGATTTTCCACCCCGAGTCCAAACCGCACGGTCCTGGCTACAAGCTCGCCCTCCATTTCTGTTTCGGTGATTGGAACTCGGGTTAGGACCACGTATTTCGATTCACTCGTCCCGCTCTTCATGTGAATCTCTGCGCCTCCAGCTCGTGTCGTACTGGCGGGTATCGTTTTGTCTCTGCAAGTTACTCTGCCGCCCCAATTTTGTCTCTTATAGTCCTGCCTCCCTCATGTTCCACCACGCTGATGGATGTTGTTATTGCGCGGTGCTCCACGAAAGTCGCCATTGTAATAGTTATTTTGCCCTTTCCTTCCAGCATGCGCTGCTTCTTTTTCGAAAATTAACTCCAACTCGCTGAGAAGGCTTTTCAATGTTTCGATATTCGCTCCGTACTTTCCTACAAGCGCTAGCTGGTAGTTGCTCGGCAGTTTCGCGAAACAGAACTTCATTATTTCACCATCTCTATGTGGCACATCAAGAAACTGATTCTTTCTAATTAAAGCCTCGAAGAGGCCTGACGCCTGCGGATATGGACACAAAATGATTTCTTGTTTTATTCGGTCTTGCACTTGGCGCGATCAATGCTTTCCCAGTAACGCGTCGGTGAATTCTGGGTACATTCGGCATGTACCTGCAACACTACGCATTTTCTCAGCTGCCGTGCCCTCGATGTGCCCGCAGATAAATTCTAATTTTGTTGTCAATGGCCAAGATATTAGTAGCGTCACACATTATCACACATGACCAGGTGCTGACCGCAGTCTCAATTCTTCGATAAAATGAAAGTGCTTAAAACCGTAAAATGATGGAATGCTGTGGTAGTGTTTTTTTCCTTCAAAATACAATACGAAATCCGGCATCGGTGACCATGTTTCGGGAGTCGATATGATAGTGTTTACCTGACGAACCAGAAGCGGTAGCGGCAGATCGGTTTCTAAAAAGCACATTCGTTAGCTGTTTGTAGAACTGTTAAATAACGTTTATATTTTGTTTGACAGAATGAAAGCGATTATTAACATACTGTTACTCTTTCGAAGCGGAAACACAGAGAATCAAATATCTTATTTTAACGCTTAGCATTTCTCCTCCGTTCGACACTTATAATTTTCTGCAAAAAGATACCAGAATTTCCGTGTCCATTACTATATACAAGGTCCTTAATCGTTGAGTGACAGAATGGTGCCCGTAGACATCTTTTTCGCGCTGTTTATTCCGTTTCACCGTCTTATTCCTTATATCAAAGCTTAATACGGCAAGTCGCATGCTGCCACCTGTCGGCCAGCGACTACACTGCGTCCTCTGTAACTCCTTCCGCAGTTACCTTCTTCTGCAACACGGGTCGCCATCAGAACGTCTTTCGATACCGCTGGTTGGGGTGCGAATCACGCACTTCCAAGAAATAAAATCAGAACATTCGTACATAAAAATCTTTTGTAGTCGGCAACGAGGGAGGGCTGTAGCCTATTTGTATGAAAGAAGGTAAATTGAGACAACTGTGAGCCGACAAGACCGCCACATCAGAGAAACGGGCGGCTGCGGTTCCAAATCCGCCTCCACACAACACCAGAGAATGTCGTATAACGCAGTCAGGAGCCGTAGAATAGCTTTCAGACTGTTTTCGTTCTCGAGCGAAGCGTTGCTCAGCGCTTTCAAATAAGTAGTAGTATATTAAAACATGAAATAAGCTTATATTTTTTATTTCTTTTGAAAATAATGGAAATAAGTACATTCTTTTTTTCGTCACATTCCAACATTACCTGAAACATCATTTTTTTTCCTGAGAGGAAGAAATTGATTTCAATGTCTGAAACCACTGTGTTTCCTGCGAGGTGCACTTTTCAACTACTTAAAATATAACGCGGCATTATTTTTTATTTAGTTCTTCAGTAAAAAGGCACCAATCGTGGCATGGAGTAACAAGAGGCATAAGCAGTTAGGTGCGACGATGGAAGATACATTATCTGAATGGAGAAAGAGCCAAATTAAAAACCGGCGGCAGTCTTCAGAGAAAGCGGTCGCGGACCGCGTGTTACGAGCGATCGACTGTCTGGCGGATCTTGAAACGGAAAATCTGAACTATATCGACAGCAGCGGGAGGCAAAGGCCGGGCAAGTTCTGTTACGTAGGAGGACTATCCAGAAATCCGTGGGCGGCGATATGGCACCGGGTGGACAGATTAAAATCGGCGTAACTGGTCAGTGAGTGGGACACGTTACTGGAATGCATCTTACAACTGGCAGCAGACGCGAAATGACGTCTGCCTTTTGCGTAGAAGATCAAAATCGCAGCATTCATTCACACTATGCAGTACTTAACTCGGTTCGCCCTTTTACTAAATATTCAGTTTATACAGTAAAGTATGAATTACATGCAAAGGTAATTGTAAAATCATTCCTGTGTCGGAAAAAGAAATGCTCTGGCTGGAGGAATTGTTTCCAGGACGACTGCGTGATAGACGCAAGACTGCCATCTCGTGATAGCATTGCGCTGGTTCTTTACCTAAAAAAAAATACTAGTGTAGTAGTAGTAGTAATAGTCCACTTCGTCATGAATTAGAGGGTCAGTTATGTGTAGTTCATAAGAAATAGTGTAACTCCGTTGTGTTTAAAATGAAACTTGGCAAGTACGATAACTATAGTGACTTTGTCTGTGGAGGGCCCAACTTAAAACCTGGGTTTCTGTAATTGCTGGTAACTCAATCGCATGACGAAAGTTATCATTCAAAATGGTCAGCGCATTAAACTACCAGAAACGTAGTGTTTGATTCCGAGTTGCCTCATTCGTTACTTCTTTCTGTTTTCATTGCTTTAACAGAATCCCAGTTACTCCGGAGAAACTCTGAATGTTAACTGCCATCATTCCGTGGCGCCAGCAGCAACAATCGACCGCTGATGCAGCGACAGAGCTCTGTGGTCTGCGGGAGATGGAGAACTAACGGAAAGATAAACTCAGCTTCTACATTACTACGATCTGCAATTGCGATTAATGTCCGAATGTGCTTACAACCAGTACAGTGTCACTATGCGAATCTGGTGCTGGTTTCGTGATTTTGTGCATCGCGCGCTGGCTTTCCAGCGACATGGCGGAATATAGGCGGACAAGCTGGCTTGGTGTCATTCAGTGACGTACGTGTAACGAACGTATAAAGCGAATAATTGAAACAGTGCTACTTGAGCGAGGTTTGCCATCCAGCAACGTTATACAGGGCGTGGGGAAATAGTTTGACCAAAAAAGGGGGGCGGAAGGACAGCACGAAACATAGGAATGTGTATATGGTGACTAATGGTCGTTACTGCATATTTTCAGCGCTACGGGAACGTAATTGAAATCTGACATACTGAGGTCCTTGTTCAAAATGATAGGTATTTTACAGAAAATGTATACATAAACAGAATGTTTGCACTAACCAGTCATCACGGCGAGAACAAGATAAATTTCAAGCGTCACAAACACGTGTATCGCATTTAGCTGACGAACGAGACAGTACTTGTTCAGAAATGAGGACAATCACATGCCCATGTTTCTTGTTTGAGTATATTTAAAAAAAGTGAAAATGAGTGAAAAATGAGCGACCACTTAATTAACAGGAGTATGTATAGAGAATGTTCTAACTGACCACCGTTTCCATGCTGCCGCAGCGCCTTAAATATTTAACTGCGATCTGTATTTTCTATACTCAGATTCCTTCGTTGGGCGCTCTCTTTGTGCCCTACGCTTTTGGTCAAATAGTTTTTCCGCCCTGTATATGCCAGACGATGCGTTACAGAATGTTGTTCGAATTCTCAGGAGTCCAGTACACTTAATCGTTCGTAGGATGTGCTAACAACGGCAAAATGTCAGAATGCGTCGGTAGCGATTTGTAACTATAGAGTTCAGTAGACAGTAACTATGTAAAAGGAAATGTGACACGTATAACGAGGCACTACGGAATTAGTCGTGTAATATGTTTTCTGATTACAAAAAGTTTTCTAGTAGAGCGGTAACCGCATAAATATCGTGACAAGCGTGTCTGTCACGCTATTATCGAGCAACGTATGAGACCCCACAGAATCGGTATTAGTGAAAGCATGCACCGTTGGTCAGTTGCCAAATCGTTCAAAATTAAACAAAACACTTAACTGGGTGTATGACATTGGAACTATCATCGTGAATGAAGACGAAATAAATTTAT
Organism: Schistocerca serialis cubense; assembly: GCF_023864345.2. Taxonomy (NCBI): domain Eukaryota; kingdom Metazoa; phylum Arthropoda; class Insecta; order Orthoptera; family Acrididae; genus Schistocerca; species Schistocerca serialis. The sequence continues at coordinate 16,844 of NW_026048122.1, read as the reverse complement.
AGTGCCTATGATGTGGAAGTGATGATTCAGAGACTGATGAATACGGTGAAATTAATTTCTCTCTCTCTTTTTTTTTTTTTTTTTTTTTTTTGATAAATATCTACGACACTATGCAACCAAGTAGCCCCTATTCCTTCTCCTGACCAGAAGCAAACACTATTCTACTTATTAACTGTTTTGACAATACTGAAATGTGCTGGATATTGCTTCTAGCCCTGCACCGAGGCGGGCTAACAGAATAGGATACCTGCCGCGAGTTTCCATGTTTGTACTGAGCAGTCAAGATGAAAGGCGCGGCAGAGACATCGACTACGCGGGACACAACAATTAGATGACCAAAATTTCGGAAACCAATTTTCTGTTGTGATGGTTACATGTGAGACCTTAATCGATTGCACTAGCCGGAAGGAACGCCTGCGGTGCGTTCCAAGCTTCATACGTTTCCCACGCATGGTCTTCGCTGAGCAACTGTCGACGATGAAACAAACTTGGCGGTGTTGTGAAAGGAAGACGTCAACAAGTAATGTAGAGTACGAATTCCTTACGGACGCCAGTGAAAATATATGGTGGAGAAGTGTGAGGAGCAGATCACACGTAAAGGGATGTTCAAAAGTCTTATCCAGGCCCATTAAAGCGTTCGTGGCTGCTTTATTAGTAGACCGGAATTACGCTCGTTGTCGAAAGAAATACGAGGCGGGCACTGGTGGAAGCGTTTTGCACCTGAAAAGATTAGGCGTTTAGATGTGGGCAGAAGACTTGGAGTAAATTCACATTCACACCGCTGTACGCAGGGTTAGGGGATGTTTTTGTCACCAGCGACTGTTGTGAGCCGGAGGCTGTGCCACTAAGCGAGAGGCGGCTGTGGTTGTAGGGACACATCCAGCATCGACATCGCAGATGTGGAATGTAGTAGCAGTCCTACTATTTTACTGTCACAAAACGATTTGAGGGTCGCATGCAGCTCCGTAAATATGTATATAACCGACAAATCAGAGATTCGAATACTAGATAATAATTGTATCATAACGAATTTCCCGCAGATGTGCTTGTCCCATACTGGGCAATGATTTAGAAAGAGTACGTAGACATACAAACCGCACTGGCTCGTGGGACAACTTTGCGATATCGACTATTGAAACACGAGTGATAGCACGTTTAATAAGAGACAATCAATATATAATAACTTTAGTTTTACGTGATAACAATAGGACACTACGGCAGAGTTTCGAGATTGGCCGAAGGTATGGAACACGGTTTGTGTCCAAAATTTCGCACAGGCCGGCGTGTAGCATGTAACGCATTCAGGCACCGTCACGAAAGCTCTTGTGGCGTTGGTTCTCGCGACCGGCTCTGCCCAGCAACAGGACAGAAGAATATGGATGACAAGTTTTTTTGTTTTAATTTTCTACCGCCTTGTCAGTGAATTACTGTTTGACTTGAACGTGTTCTTTGTCCTCACAGGTGCAGTGTCTAAAGGTTCTGGATAGATATATTTTAATCTGTTTCCAGTTACGAATGGAATCTGTCGATGCACACCGCATTTAAATTACGCATCGGCACAAAGCAGGTGACATTGTCGACAATTTTTTATACATCTTCACAATGGATGTCTGTTGAAAATATAGACGCTGATAATGCGTATATGACTAAGACTTGGCCGTGACTCAAGACGAATCTTTCTAGCCGTTACAAGTCTTCGTAACCTTGGAGGGTAAATACGTAACTACTCTTAAGACACAAAGCGTGTTATCCAGGTGAGTGCAATAAAACAGAATCTCATGCATTAACTGACCCGGATAAAAATGTTATGACGGTGTTTTTTGACGATTTCTATACTTGTTTTCTGGAAGATTTTCTGACACAACCTCCTCCTCATCCTCCTCAGAAATTTGGGACAGCATCAGCTGGAGGCAGCTGTGACAGTTAAAACCCAGTTAAAACCCAGGATTTGGGGTTGTACAGACTCCACACCGAGGGACTCGAACACACGTTGCACACGTATCCCAAACGGCAACGTAGCCCGGGGACGGCGGGAAAAAAGGCGGTCCAAAGGCGGACGGGCAACAAGACGGTGGGCAGGCGAGCTGGGAGCTGCAAGGAACTTACAAGCCTGGCGCACCAGCAGGAGCTGCCGCCGGATGGTAAGTGGCGGTTCGCCAGCCTCAGCACAGAGGCTGGGTACGGGGCCGGTCCGATAAGCAGCCGTGGCCAGGCGGATCCCAGCACGGTGGACAGCGTCAAGGACCCGCAAATGAGACGGCATCGCTGACCCATATACTGTGCACCCATAGTCCAGCCGTGGGCGCACAAGAGCTCCATAAAACTGAAGGAGTCGCGCCCTGCCCGCTCCCCAAGACCTGTGGCTGAGGCACTTGAGGATGTTCAGTGCCTTCAGCGTTCTGGCTTTCAAGTCACGTAGGTGTGGCAACCTGGAGTCAAGAATTAGGCACAGAAACCGTACTGTGTCTCTAAAATGTCGGACAGTATCCCCCATATGCAAGGCAGGCAACGTAAAAAGACGACGAGAACGGTTTAAATGAACACAAACACACTTATCGGCAGGAAACCGAAAACTCGTCTTTGCAGCCCACTCCTCTAACCGCCGCACTGTTAGCTGCAATTGACGGCTCGCGGATGCAACACTGGAGGAGGAACAGAAAACAGCAAAGTCGTCCACAAACAAGGAGCACTGTACTGGACTCCTCACTGTAGACGTTGTACTGTTTATGGCTATGGCAAAGAGGGCAACGCTTAAAACACTGCCCTGGGGGACACCGTGCTCTTGCTCAAAGCTGTCGTTTGTGAAAATAACGAATTGTCAGGACAGTGTGTGAAACGTTTGCTGTCGTTCCACCTGGCTAAACGCAACAAGGATAGATACCGGATTAGCACTGCGAGTCTTGGGGAAATTAGCTTAGCTGAATTGCTACACGTGTGACGCTAATACGACACGGAGATGCGTCGTTGATATGAGTGCTTAATACTGCAACTGTCTTATCCACCTGGTTTCGAACCTCGACACGGCAAGGAGAGATGCATTTGCCGTCTACATGTGTGTGACTATGGCCTAAGGTATGAAACGCTGTGTGTGTGTCCAAAGTTTCACGTGCGCCAACGAGCGCCGTACAACGCAAAAAGGCGCCGTAAATTAAAATAAAGCTTTGGTGGCGTTCGTTCTCGCGTTCGGCGCTGCCCAGACACGACAGAATAATATCGCTGACGCAAGATTTTTTTATATTTTTATCACCTTTCCAGTAAATTAGTTGTTAGTTTCCATACGGTGCTCTTCTTCACAGGTGCAGTGTGTTAAGGCCGTTGAGAGATCTTTTTCCGTATCCGTTACCAGATACGAAAGCAGTCTGTAGAAAAACAAGGACAACAGCTGGACACATTGCCACGAAGTAAAACATGTTCTCATACTGCGATTATATTCCACGTCGATGGGAAACAGACGACGCTGTCAACTTGTTTATTAAACCTTCACAATCGATGGGTGGTGACAACATATCTGCTAATCCTGTGTACTTGTTTAAGGTTCCGCCTCGGGCCGAGAGGAATTTTTCTAGCCATCATACGTTTTCAAAGCCGTGGGGTGTAAATAAGTTCCATCCCTTACCGCTACGCATATTCTGCACCACGTGTGTCATTAAAATGAGCATAATATAAGTAGCACAAGCGTTAACTGGCTTGGATAGAAAGGTTCTGAAGGTATTTTTTGACGATTTCTATACGTGTTTTCCAGAAGATTTTCTCACAGAATCGTCTACTTCTTAGGAGTGTAGGATACAATCAGCTGGACGCAGCTGAGACACAAGTCCATCCATGTAGGTGCGGTGTGCGAAAGAGCACACTTCGAATGCATTACAATGTTACAACTGCCAGCGACTAGGGGTGCGATTCACGTGTCGGAATGGACACGTATCTCGCAACTGGACGGCTACGCCAGGCTCTGCTGCTCGTAAATATTAAAAATTAAGTCGCTGTGCCAGTTAGGGATTCACTCTCGATCAGATTATGCATATACATTTTTCTCCCGCTTTCGTTTGCTTCAGAAAACCGCCATTACTCGCGGCAGACTTTAAAATTGACATCTTTCCGCGTGGTAGCAGCAACAATCAGTCGCTGAGGCAGCGACAAAGCTCTGTCGGTTGCAGGACATGGAAGACTAACGGAAATAGAAATTCATCTTACACATTACTACTCTCTACATTTGTGATTAACTTTTAAATATGCACATAATCGGTACAGTGTAACTACGCGGATCTGATACTGGTTTCGTGATTTTCTGTGTCCCGTGCTGGCGTTCCAGTGACGTGGCAGAATATGGGTGGCAGTCACCCAGTGACACATGTTCAGCGTTCGTAAAAAATGAATAATTTAAGCTATTCTGGTTCAGCGAAGTTTGCCATCCGGCGTCGTCATACAGGGTGCGGAAACGCAGCATGAAATACAAAAATTTGAGTACAGCAACTAGGCTTCGCGACTGAATATTTTGGCGGCACCGGAACGTAATTAAAATCCCACACACGAGCGTCTTGGCTCTAAATGATTGGTAGTTTACAGAAAATGTATACGCAAACACAGGCTGTGTGAACTAACCAACCGCCACCATGAGAACAAGATAAATTTAAAGGGCCACTTACACGTGTATCACATTTAGCTGACTTAGGACACTGCACGTTTTTAGAGATGAAGAGAATCAGATGTGCATGTCTCATGTTTCAATATGTCTTAAAAAGGTGAAAATGAGTAAGAAGGGAGCCGCTCTTATTGCTATAAGTATGTCATAGCAAATGTTCAAAGTGGCCACAGGTGCCATATTGGCATAGCGCCCGAAATATTCAACTGACAATTGCGATACCGAAATTCCTTCTTTTGATGCTGCCTTCTTGCTCTGCACTTTCGGTCAAATTGTTTTTCCCCACCATGTTTCTTCTAGACGTGACGCGACAGTAATGGTCGAATTCTCAGCCATCCAATACACTTCGTCTATGGTAGAAAGTGCTAAATACGGCAAAATGACGGAATGCGTTATGAGCGATTTATAACTTTGATGTTCAGTAGACAGAAACTACGTAAAAGCACATCTGATACATTTAACCAAATCGTTACGAAGCGAAGTGTAAAATAAGTTTCTTGATTAGAAATCATTGTCCACAGTGGGCAATGATTTCTGAGGAGTGTGTAGACACACAAATCGTGCCAATCTGTGCTACAACTGTGCTATGTCGGTTATTTAAAACCGACGGATAGCACACTTCAGAAGAGGAAATAAAAATGATAATTTTGTTTTTCGTGGTAAAAAAAACATTGCGGGATTTTTTTAAACATATAGCAAAAATGTGAAAGAGACTACTGTAGAATTTCGAGATGGAAGACGCGACGGTAAGATTGTCAGCATGCTGCCAACAAAGGACAGGAGATCCGTTTGTCGAGGCGAAGACAATGCCTTAAAAAAGGTATTTTTGCGCTTATCATCCAGAGAGTAAAACACAGTCGAACAGATTTCCGCCATTTACACGTTTTCAAACTGTATTACACTTACAGTAGAACAAAAATGAGACGCTTTGAAATAGCGAAGAATTTACTTACTTACACGGCTAGCATATGTGGCAGTGCAGAGCCATTCGTAATGAATGAGACGCGAGTGTGGCTGTCATGACGTCACCATAGTGTATCAGCAAGAGACGCCTGCCCTGATCTTTAGATAATAAAGTACTGTCGCAAAGAAACTGCATAGATACTCACTAAGCTCTTGATAGTACGAGACACAATAAGAACAACTTTTTCTTTTCCATAATCATTGTCATCAGGACAATCATAACACTCTCTTAATATGTGGCCGGAATATGTAAAGGGCCACAGCCCCACTTCGCAATGGAAGATGCTGCAATAAGGAAAACATGCCACCAGTGAGCTTGAAGAAACACGGGTGAGGCGAGAAAAATAATACGTGAGGCGTAGAGATGCAAACGGTTGCATATACACCGCTAGATGTTTTTATGGCGTTTTAAAGGTAGACCCAAACAAAAAGTGCGCCCTTGACATTCCCTAACTTCCTAAACAGACGGGACTTTTCGAGTGCTAACTGTCTTTCCTTGCCGGCAGAAGTGGCCGTGCGGTTAAAGGCGCTGCAGTCTGGAACCGCAAGACCGCTACGGTCGCAGGTTCGAATCCCGCCTCGGGCATGGATGTTTGTGATGTCCTTAGGTTAGTTAGGTTTAACTAGTTCTAAGTTCTAGGGTACTAATGACCTCAGCAGTTGAGTCCCATAGTGCTCAGAGCCATTTGAACCATTTTTTGTCTTTTCTTAGTGTGGCCAATAACAGAGTAAGCTGTGTATGTTCCAGAATACATGTAAAATTTTGTAAGTACCTTTGTAGGTACGCAAATCACGATGCTGGTTTGTCGACGATGAGTTTTCTGCGCTTGTGATGATGCATTTACTTGCCGACGACCACAAGCACATACGAAAACAGTTGAGGTGTTACGAAACCTGAGTACATTTAAGATGAGTAATGCGAAAAAAGCAGTTACTAGTAACTGTAAATATTGGCTGTGGTGTTGTACGCAAAATTAGTTACCTTACTGATATTCAAGTAAAACCGAGGCCCATCACTTGTGTGAAATGCGGAGGAGAATGTACAGCAGTAACTTGCAGCCGCACGGCGGCTATTGCCATAGCGTTGAGAGATTACAGAGGACTCTCAAGACTTGTTTACGTTTTAAACATACGGGAAGCAGCGTCGCAGACGTCGACACCTTGTTCGGCAGCACGGCCGGTGTCAGCTGGTCCAGAAAGAGGCGGTGGAGAGATTCGTCCGAATCTTGATTTTTACACACGTTTCACCCGGCCAAGAACGGCGAAAGTGTGTGTCAGAAGAATGTCGCTGCGACACACTCCGTCCCCAGTTTGAACGGAATTTTCGGCACAGTGCTGTTTTAGCGGCATTTTATAAATTTCACGTCTTTGAAACTGTGGCTTTATGTAATACTGAAGAACTGAACGTCCTCGAACTGAGGAGAAATGCATTAAATAATTGACGGAAGATTTAGCCTTGGAAAGAGAACAATTGGTGGAACTTAGTGTCAGGTAATAGTGACGAACACGATAGCTACTTTCTACATCTACATCTATACTCCCGCGAGCCACCTTACGGTGTGTGGCGGAGGGTACTTATTGTACCACTATCTGATCCCCCCTTCCCTGTTCCATTCGCGAATTGTGCGTGGAAAGAACGACTGCTTGTAAGTCTCCGTATTTGCTCTAATTTCTCGGATCTTTTCGTTGTGATCATTACGCGAGATATATGTGGGCGGTAGTAATATGTTGCCCATCTCTTCCGGAATGTGCTCTCTCGTAATTTCGATAATAAACCTCTCCGTATTGCGTAACGCCTTTCTTGAAGTGTCCGCCACTGGAGCTTGTTCAGCATCTCCGTAACGCTCTCGCGCTGACTAAATGTCCCCATGACGAATCGCGCTGCTTTTCGCTGGATCATGTCTATCTCTTCTATTAATTCCAACCTGGTAAGGGTCCCATACTGATGAGCAATACTCAAGAATCGGACGAACAAGCGTTTTGTAAGCAACTTCTTTCGTCGATGAGTCACATTTTCTTAGAATTCTTCCTATGAATCTCAACCTGGCGCCTGCTTTTCCCACTATTTGTTTTATGTGATCATTCCACTTCAGATCGCTCCGGATAGTAACTCCTAAGTATTTTACGGTCGTTACCGCTTCCAATGATTTACCACCTATGGCATAATCGTACTGGAATGGATTTCTGCCCCTATGTATGCGCATTATATTACATTTATCTACGTTTAGGGAAAGCTGCCAGCTGTCGCACCATGCATTAATCCTCTGCAGGTCCTCCTGGAGTACGTACGAGTCTTCTGATGTTGCTACTTTCTTGTAGACAACCGTGTCATCTGCAAATAGCCTCACGGAGCTACCGATGTTGTCAACTAAGTCATTTATGTATATTGTAAACAATAAAGGTCCTATCACGCTTCCCTGCGGTACTCCGAAATTACCTCTACATCTGCAGATTTTGAACCGTTAAGAATGACATGTTGTGTTCTTTCTTCTAGGAAATCCTGAATCCAATCACAAACCTGGTCCGATATTCCGTAAGCTCGTATTTTTTTCACTAAACGTAAGTGCGGAACCGTATCAAATGCCTTTCTGAAGTCAAGGAATACGGCATCAATCTGCTCGCCAGTGTCTACGGCACTGTGAATTTCTTGGGCAAATAGGGCGAGCTGAGTTTCACATGATCTCTGTTTGCGGAATCCATGGTTGGTTATGATGAAGGAGATTTGTATTATCTAAGAACGTCATAATACGAGAACACAAAACATGTTCCATTATTCTACAACAGATTGACGTAAGCGAAATAGGCCTATAATTATTCGCATCTGATTTATGACCCTTCTTGAAAATGGGAACGACCTGCGCTTTTTTTCCAGTCGCTAGGTACTTTACGTTCTTCCAGCGATCTACGATAATTTGCTGATAGAAAGGGGGCAAGTTCTTTAGCATAATCACTGTAGAATCTTAAGGGTATCTCGTCTGGTCCGGATGCTTTTCCGCTACTAAGTGATAGCAGTTGTTTTTCAATTCCGATATCGTTTATTTCAATATTTTCCATTTTGGCGTCCGTGCGACGGCTGAAGTCAGGGACCGTGTTACGATTTTCCGCAGTGAAACAGTTTCGGAACACTGAATTCAGTATTTCTGCCTTTCTTCGGTCGTCCTCTGTTTCGGTGCCATCGTGGTCAACGAGTGACTGAATAGGGGATTTAGATCCGCTTACCGATTTTACATATGACCAAAACTTTTTAGGGGTTCTTGTTTGGATTGTTTGCCAATGTTTTATGTTCGAATTCGTTGAATGCTTCTCTCATTGCTCTCTTTACGCTCTTTTTCGCTTCGTTCAGCTTTTCCTTATCAGCTATGATTCGACTACTCTTAAACCTATGATGAAGCTTTCTTTGTTTCCGTAGTACCTTTCGTACATGATTGTTATACCACGGTGGATCTTTCCCCTCGCTTTGGACCTTAGTCGGTACGAACTTTTCTAAGGCGTACTGGACGATGTTTCTGAATTTTTTCCATTTTTGTTCCACATCCTCTTCCTCAGAAATGAACGTTTGATGGTGGTCACTCAGATATTCTGCGATTTGTGCCCCTATCACTCTTGTTAAGCAAATATATTTTCCTTCCTTTCTTGGCATTTCTTATTACACTTGTAGTCATTGATGCAACCACTGACTTATGATCACTGATACCCTCTTCTACATTCACGGAGTCGAAAAGTTCCGGTCTATTTGTTGCTATGAGGTCTAAAACGTTAGCTTCACGAGTTGGTTCTCTAACTATCTGCTCGAAGTAATTCTCGGACAAGGCAGTCAGGATAATGTCACAAGAGTCTCTGTCCCTGGCTCCAGTTCTGATTGTGTGACTATCCCATTCTATACCTGGTAGATTGAAGTCTCCCCCTATTACAATAGTATGATCACGAAACTTCTTCACGACGTTCTGCAGGTTCTCTCTGAGGCGCTCAACTACTACGGTTGCTGATGCAGGTGGTCTATAGAAGCATCCGACTATCATATCTGACCCACCTTTGATACTTAACTTAACCCAGATTATTTCACATTCGCATTCGCTAATAACTTCACTGGATATTATTGAATTCTTTACTGCTATAAATACTCCTCCACCATTGGCGTTTATCCTATCCTTGCGGTATATATTCCATTCTGTGTCTAGGATTTCGTTACTGTTCACTTCCGGTTTTAACCAACTTTCCGTTCCTAATACTATATGCGCACTATTTCCTTCAATAAGAGATACTAATTCAGGAACCTTGCCCTGGATACTCCTGCAGTTTACCAATATTACGTTAACTTTTCCTGTTTTTGGTCTCTGAGGAGGGACATTCTTTATCAACGATGATAATGTCCTCTCTGGTAAGCCGTCAGGTATTTTATCGTTTCGCCCAAGGGGGGGGTCCCTCTAACCTAAAAAAACCCCCGTGTGCACGCCACACGTACTCTGCTACCCTAGTAGCTGCTTCCGGTGTGTAGTGCACGCCTGACCTGTCTAGGGGGGCCCTACAGTTCTCCACCCAATAACGGAGGTCGATGAATTTGCAACCATTATAGTCGCAGAGTCGTCTGAGCCTCTGGTTTAGACCCTCCACACGGCTCCAGACCAGAGGACCGCGATCGACTCTGGGCACTATGCTGCAGATATTAAGCTCAGCTTGCACTCCGCGTGCGATGCTGGTTGTCTTCACCAAATCAGCCAGCCGCCGGAAGGAACCAAGGATGGCCTCAGAACCAAGCGGCAGGCGTCATTCGTTCCGACATGTGCTACTATCTGCAGCCGGTCACACCCAGTGCGTTCAATAGCTGCCGGAAGGGCCTCCTCCACATTACGGACGAGACCCCCCGGCAAGCACACCGAGTGCACACTGGCATTCTTCCCCGACCTACCCGCTATTTTCCTGAGGGGCTCCATAACCCGCCTAACGTTGGAGCTCCCTATAACTAATAGGCCCGCCCTCTGTGACTGTCGGGACCTTGCCGGAGAATCGGCCACTGGCCCAACAGGCGAGGCACCCTGTGGTGGCTCGGAAACGATGTCATCACCACCAGGAAGCACCCCGTACCTGTTGGAAAGGGGTAAGGCAGCTGCCACGCGGCCAGATCCCACCTTCGCCTTTCGGCCAGGCACGCGCGAGCCCCACCACTGTCCGCCATTCACCCTGGAGTGATGGCTGACCGGTAAGATGCTCACTGCCGGAAGACGCAGCGACATCAGGGGTTCCATGTGATTCCAAGGCCACCGAAGTAGGCATTAGGTCTCACCACAGTTGCCCCAACGCCACTACGAGCCGACGCCTGCGCCTCGAGCTCGATGAGCCTAACAGACAAAGCCTCCACCTGCCCCCGAAGAGTGGCCAATTCTCCATTGCGTCCGCTCACAACAACCACAGCCCCTACACATGACTATGTTTACCCTACTCTATACGGTGACAAATTCCCAAGATAATCTTCTGATGAGCTACTCTGATAATCAAGAAACACTCACTGAAATACGAGACGCGAAAACTACGCTAGGTTTTCCCAGAAAAACTATTTAAAAGCTAAAGCGCAGCAAATAAGTACAAAAACGCTTTATACAAACAGTACTCGCTGCTGCTGGTGCTCTCGCTCTGGCTGTCACAAGACAACTGCTGATTCAAGTGACTAGTGGCTAACGGCCGCGAAACAAACAAAAGACGGTTTTAGGGCGCTTTCTGTTCTAAACGATCAAGAAAACACTAAGAAATCTAACACGAAAACTACGTAAAGTTTTATCAAGAACTGTTAGTTACTATGCAGAGCAGATAAACACAAATAGAACCCCTTCCTTAGTGGAAGGTCGTAAACAAAATGCAAAATAAACGCTTTATACAAACACTACTCGCTGCTGCTGTCGCTCTGGCTGTCACAAGACTGGCTGTTGGGATGATCGACGACTTCTGCGATTCGCTTTCCCCTCCGTGCGTGCGAGATTCACGACAGTAGATCGTTATCACCGCGTGTGAAGGAACCGGTGGTCGACCGTCACATGACATGTGTGAACGCAGAGACAATAATAATGAACCCAGATGGTGAAATTTTATTATATCTCCTCCGTCACAACCATTGAACTGTTTTAATATGGGGGGCAGACGGTATAACGGAGCACGCATCATCTGATGTTGCAAAGTGCAAGTGTTATAAGAACGCCAGTAGTGGTTACTCGAAGCCAGTATCTGTTTTGAGTGAAGAATAGGATACATTGTTTCGTTTGGGAAGGAAGATAACTTTGCGAGTTTGTCTCCGAAGGCGTAACTCTTAACGTGGGTTTACGTAGCGTAGGTCCAGTTGTGTGTGCCCTACCGACGTAACTCACCGTTTACAAGTTTACTCGCTTATTACTGTGCCGAACCCAAAGTCTGGCTGGTGGTTGCGCATTTATTATCATTTCTTCCCGTTTTCATTTACGCCAGAAAGGAGCCATTACTCGCGACTGACATTTCGGAGCGTTGGCAGCAACTGCCAGCCTCTGAGGCACCGACGAAGCTCTGTCGACTGTGGGAGACGGAGAAAAAATGGCGGAAAGATAAAGTCAGATTCTACATTACTGAGATCTCAAGGTGCGATTAAACGTCTTCAGAGTCAATACAGCGTCAGTATGCGAAACCGAAGTATGCGGTTTCACGATTCTCTGTAACCCGTGACTAGAGCGCTAACCGCATCCTCAGGCGTCGAATATTTATTCTTTCACAGTGTCGAATGTGCTTCGAAACAGCAAAATGATGGATTGCTGTGATATCGATTTTCATTTTTAAAGTGCAATAAGAAATCCGGCAACTGAAACCGCATTTCGACGATCGATACGAAAGTGTTGACATGACGAATCGGAAGTGGTATTCGATCGGTTCATGAAAAACAGATCTGCTAGCCACATGCAGTACTGTTAAAGTGCGTTCCGTCAGATTGTCTCCAGTGTCCGGAGCCACCCACTCCAGACCTCGGGCTGGAGCCCGCCGCTACCTGCCTTAACGCCGCCTTTGCGGCTGAGCGGCCAGCCCTGCCGGAGGGAATCCCAGAGCCGGCACATCCGGACCAACACTCAGGTCCCACTGTGAAACGTCCCCCACCTGCCTGCCACTCGGCTGGCGCACGCTTCAGCTTACTGCGTCCTCAGGGCCCGGCGATCACTGTACTAAACAGCAGGTTCTGATGTTTGCATCTAACGAAATTGTAGATCCCCAGATATGCCGTCGTCTGTCGCTGAGCAACTGCGGGCCAGATATTTACCCAAGCGTTCGTCTTAAACTGTGCTCATGTATTCTCGCTCAGTGTAGACGCGGAAACTCCGTTAGCGGAGTTCTGTCTGTACAGAAAATGAAAGCGCCACATCTCGTCTCGCCTTAGAAATGACCAACTATTCCGATAGGAAGTGCATTAAACATTTCGCACTATCTCACACTAAATCTCTGCACAGTCTCCACAGCGCTAACACAGTGCAATCTCATACCGAAACGCCGAAAATTCGGCGTGTGCGCCTGACACACTCCTTCTGTTGTTCTCTGCTGCTACGGTCCACAGGAACGGTACAGCACTCTTTCAGTAGATTGAAAACCACTGAAAACTCCTTGTCCGTTCTTCACACGGTCAAACACCCGGTATTGACTGCACACATCTCCCTCACGAAGGTAACGACATATGTACTCCTCGCATTTTCACTAAATTACCGGCATTTTTTAAAGACCGCGTGCCTCGCATTTAACGGGAATATCAACTAATGAAACCAATCGAGGGGTGAAAGGGACTTGTGTACACTACAAACGAACCAATATTTCGTCATCTTGTACACACGTGTTTTAATTGTCGCATTGTACCCGAGGGCATGCAGCTTCACTGTGTGCATGGAGAGCTGCATCAAACCAGTCTCTGGACTGAAGACCACAGCAGCAACAACAACACAGTGGAGGGAGGCTGAACTTGTATTTCAGCCGATAATTGTGACTGTGTGTGTGTGGAGAGATGCCGAACGATACTTGTGGCCTGCGAGTTGCTTATACTGGCGCCAAAGACCGCGCACCTGACAACTTCCGATCACTCGAGTCTAGCAATGCTGCGCCTTATCAGCACTTGGGAGAGTGGGCAGCACAAACGATTCGCCCCTGTTTCACGTTGCGCCTGTTGGCCGTTCAGATAGAGACAATAAAGGTCATACTAGATTCGGATAATTTTCTAGAAATACGTCCACATCTGGAGCATTCCTTACAGGTAATTCTCGAATACAACACCCTTTCCTGGGCTGTTCGTTCGCGCGCATTAAATGTGCTTTGACCTGTTTTAGCAGACGCATTATGACCAGCGGAAAGATTGACTGCGTCAATGAAACACTGCTTGTGATATTCGATTGCCTCGGTACGGTAGCGGATGGGGCCTCTCCCGTAATAGGTCTCGTGTAATTCGCCCACCCGTCGACAACTGAACTGAAATGTTGCCGTGTGTGTTGACACATTTCCCAGACTTTAGTGATGTCGGAACTGGGGTGAGCAACAGCAAGATAACTTGAACTGAAAGAGACAGGGCTATCTTCGTGATGGTATTCCGTAACTTGAGAGCGCATTGGAAGCCACAATAACTCAGAAAAATAAGCAGGCAAAATTTCCGCACGACACCTTCTCTGGCACCATGAGGATAGTGACACGGTGCCAAAAAAAAAGGGCGATGGACATTTTCAAAATAATCTTGACCTGTTACCAAAGCTTAACCCGCAAGAACACGGGCAGCGTCTGACGCAAGAATGCCCGTCGCGAGCAACTCCGTTCCCAGTTGTAACGGAATTTTCGGCCCAAAGCTGTTTCCGCGGCAATTTATAAGCACAGCGTCATTGTAATTGTCCGTTTATATAATACTGACGTATTACAGAGCGGTGAACTGGAAAGAATTGCTATTACGGTGATGACGTTAAGGCTTTTCTTAGCTGTAGTTAAATCGGAAAAACGTACCATTTCTTACTGTGTTTGCTGTGAATTTTGTCAGTCTATTCCCCTAAGTAAATAAATAAAAAAATAAAACAGAAGAATGTACTCCGAGTTGGCAAATCACTTCATCGTCTCGCTAGTAGGGAGACCTCCGGGTTGAAAACGGAGATTTAGCCATTGAGAAAAGTTTGCTACCGTTACTAACTAGAGACGCTTCCTTAGTTCTGATATAAAGAAGTACACATAGCGATAGGTGAACGACATACACAGAATCGAATGACGTCGTTAAATATACTGACACGAAGCGTCTTTTTTTTTTTTTTTTCTTTCGTGGGGTTTGTACATGCAGGAACAAAGAGGTGCTATAGTTTCTTTTGACCAGAAGACAACATAGCTTCAAATGTTACCAATTCTGACTGAACTGTAAGCACCTAAATGCTGCGTCCAAAACCATATCTGCTCCAAAAACTTTAAGAGTAGCCGGAAGTTTCGATGTTTACATCGAAGCATCGGTCTGAGCGAAACAAGAGTCGTAGTATGCATCATTCATAGAAATGTTCTCGAGTACGGCAAACGCTTTACTACATAAAATTCATTGTGTTACTGACAAATTAAAAATTCTAATAGAACATAATAACTCTTGTACAGCAACTGTGTTTCCCGTAATTGGGTCACAGTTTTCAAAGATTACGTACATGTACGATTCCCGCCAATTTCTAGTACAGTTTTCTAGTATGGACTATTTAACCGCACCAGAGAGTGGAGAACACATTTGGTATAAGCAGATATTAATTATATATTTCTTCTGTGTCGTCATCAAGGCAACTTTGATAGTGATACGTGGCCGGAATGTGTAGGATATTGCAGCACTACATCGCGGATGAAGGTGCAACTACAAAGTTAACACTTTGGCAGCAGAAGTTGCGCGATACGATTGTTGTGATAGAAAACGAGGCGATGGAAATTTGTCGGTTTGGCACTTGTAACCCCGCCGTGTTCCAAACGACCGGCTAGTTATACGCTATTTATTTGTTATAAAAGTTTATTAAAGCTGTAGCAGAGCAAAAAGTACGCCTTTTAAACACGTAAAGTTGATAATAGGAGGAATCTTTCAAAACACTAAACGTATCATCTTAGTGAGGAGAGTATAAGGGCAAGCTCTGGCGACGGTATGGGCTGAACACGTGGGGGTTTGAGAGTTGGTCGTAATAAACAGGACGCGAGTGCCAATGTTGTAACAGCCCGGTTGTCTATCATGGAACGCGATGCGCATGGAACACAACTAAATTCCCTAAAGTAGGTGTCCTACAGCTGCATATGCGTTTTCACGGCTGGGTTGACAGTGGTGAGTTGTCGGTACTGCATAAGGTGCAAGTGCTTGCCGACCACGACAGACACACGTGAAACAAAAGACGTTGCAGTTTGGCCCCACTGACGGAGCGCTGAGGAATGTCTGGACAGTCTCTTTCCAAAGAGAGAATTTCAAGCTAAACGACCGCATACGCTACGCGGCCAACGTATTCCAAAATCCTTGGATTGGATGAAAGTAGGGATGTAGGCTATATCGGTCGTCACATCTAAAACTCTACGAGTGGCGAAGATATTTTACACGACAGAAGTTAACCTCTGACCCACTTTTATGAATTTACAGGTAACGTTTTCTGTACATCTCGCTTATTATCTCGATATTGTGTCGATATCTGTACTGGATGAAACACAAGTCATAGCTCTTTATTCCGTGTAAAAATCGGAGATTACGGATGCTACTTCTTGAAGCATAATGTCACACGTGAGGCGGCTATGTGCTTCCCGCCAAACCGATATTCAGTCTTCCGCGGAAGCGGCCAGCTAAATGAGGCGCAGTGCAGCAAGAACAGGAATTCCTCGAATTGTTGCAGTTTTTGTCGTTTGTTAAAATAAAGAGTTGTCAGGACAGTGTTTGAAAAGTTTGCTGTCGTTCCACCTGGCCAAACGTAACAAGGATAGTTATCGCATTAACACTGCGAATCTTGGGAAAATTAGGTTAATTGAAATACAACAAGAGGAGATGTTGAAGTCAAGTGTTTGATTGCAGGCATTGATAATGTAATTGTCTAGTCCACTGGGTTTCGAACATCAGCACAGCAGGGATAGAGGCAGGCGCCGTGCATATGTGTATCTGTATGGTCGAACGTATGAAACGTGGTGTGTGTCCACAGCTTCACACTCGCCAGCCAGGAGCCGATGACGGAGTCGAGCACCGTTAAAACGAAGCTTTCACTGTCTTCGATGTCGCGATCGGCGCTGATCAGCGGCA
>NW_026048121.1:20000-25000 GCF_023864345.2 Schistocerca serialis cubense | reverse complement strand
AATACGAATGCCCCCGCCCTGTCCCTATTAATCATTACCTCGGGTTCCGAAAACCAACAAAATAGAACCGAGGTCCTATTCCATTATTCCATGCACACAGTATTCAGGCGGGCTTGCCTGCTTTAAGCACTCTAATTTGTTCAAAGTAAACGTGCCGGCCCACCGAGACACTCAATAAAGAGCACCCTGGTAGGATTTCAACGGGGTCCGCCTCGGGGACGCACGAGCACGCAACGAGGCGGTCGCACGCCTTCGGCTCGCCCCACCGGCAGGACGTCCCCACGATACATGCCAGTTAAACACCGACGGGCGGTGAACCAACAGCGTGGGACACAAATCCAACTACGAGCTTTTTAACCGCAACAACTTTAATATACGCTATTGGAGCTGGAATTACCGCGGCTGCTGGCACCAGACTTGCCCTCCAATAGATACTCGTTAAAGGATTTAAAGTGTACTCATTCCGATTTACGGGGCCTCGGATGAGTCCCCGTATCGTTATTTTTTCGTCACTACCTCCCCGTGCCGGGAGTGGGTAATTTGCGCGCCTGCTGCCTTCCTTGGATGTGGTAGCCGTTTCTCAGGCTCCCTCTCCGGAATCGAACCCTGATTCCCCGTTACCCGTTACAACCATGGTAGGCGCAGAACCTACCATCGACAGTTGATAAGGCAGACATTTGAAAGATGCGTCGCCGGTACGAGGGACCGTGCGATCAGCCCTAAGTTATTCAGAGTCACCAAGGCAAACGGACCGGGACGAGCCGACCGATTGGTTTTGATCTAATAAAAGCGTCCCTTCCATCTCTGGTCGGGACTCTGTTTGCATGTATTAGCTCTAGAATTACCCACAGTTATCCAAGTAACGTGGGTACGATCTAAGGAACCATAACTGATTTAATGAGCCATTCGCGGTTTCACCTTAATGCGGCTTGTACTGAGACATGCATGGCTTAATCTTTGAGACAAGCATATGACTACTGGCAGGATCAACCAGGGAGCTGCGTCAACTAGAGCTGAGCAGCCGGCCGCCCGGGAGTGTGTCCCGGGGGCCCGCGCGAAACACGCAAGCGTCCGCTCAATTATTCTGCAAACAGGAGGAGGCTGAGCTCCCCTGCACAACACACCTCGAAACCCTCTCAGGTCCCGGCGGCGCGCAGCGCCGTCCTAAGTACTTGGTCGGGTTCGAGAGAGGCGCAATCGCCCGGAGTTAGGCGAGTAGACGCTTTAGGTGCGACCCACCCGTGCTCCCAACTGAGCTTGCCGCTGCCGACAGAGGCCCGGGAGCGTGCTGTCGTGGGCATTGCCGGCGGGAGACAACACGCGCCACCTACGGTGACCGGCAGCTCCAACGCCAGCGCCACAGAAGGACAAAAGCCCTACTTGGGTGCCGAAGCGAACTCTCCCAGCACAGCGCACGCGCCAACACGTCCGCACAGCTGCGATACAAACCACCTGCGAGAACCGCTGGGGCGACCGAGCAGCAGACGGCGTCGCGGCGCCGAGCGCCGGGCGGCGGCGCATCCTCAGCGCACAAAGTCCTCAATCGGACCAGCACACTGCAGATGGCCACCGCGCTTCGCACCGGGCCCGCGAGGACCTACTTTGGCCGCAAGGCGCCGCGAGCAGGGGGCGCCGGCGCGCAGCTGCGCCGCCTGCCGCGTCCGTCGGCCGGCGCGCCTGCCACCGGCCGCCCCCACCAGCCGGCTGTAGCGCGTGCGCCCACGCACCGCGCTGCCAGCACGCCGGGCGGCCCCCCCCTCACCGGCCGGGGGACGGTCCCACCCAGCCACCGCCGCGTATCGCCTCACACCCAGATCCCCTTTCACGTTCGTGGGCATGGTGGGTCCCCTTTCACGTTCGTGGGCATGGTGGGTATCCCTGAAACAACCGGTTAATAGCTCGACCGATCGTCGCCAACACTGATTCACCTCTAGCGAGAACAACCGCACCACAACGGGTTACCGGTTGTTCATTTGCGTAACGTCACCAGCAAACGTACACGTCCATCGCCATTTGCAACGAGTATTGCATGCCTGTGTCAGGTGTCACAACACACTACGTCTGCCCACATAGACGCAACAACATGTGCACGCCTAGAGAACACGTGGAAGGTAGACCCCGTACGTATGCGGTGTCCATTGCCGCGAACGACTGTCAGCCCGCCTCTGCAGCATGTCGCAGATGTGGAACGCGGTGCAACATGCTATCACGGTGTGTGAGAAGAGACGACTACGTCCGAATACACGCTCCACTACATCAACAGACTGCTCATGCTGATCGCCATCCAGGGCGTCCGTTCCTCCCACACGTCTGTATGGCGTACCACACTGCAATCCAGCTCTTATAGGGAGACGACACGTAGCTGCGTGCACAATATTTGGACTGTATGGTCCCGCCGTTGCTAGGCGCTGTCGTCATACGGTCACATGGGCCACGATGTATCATTCAGTACATACGGAGCAATGTGCAGTACAGTTTGTGGGTTTTGCGTACATCGGCGGACAGGTGACAGGCCGTACCACAACGTAGGCTGAGTACGTCGGCATGCGAAGGGCATTGAACATGCAAAACTTCTCACCGACCAGCTTGCGAAGGCAGGGGGGAAGGGGGGGGGGCATGTACGTCCCTGCTGCTATCCACACTACAGTGTAATAGCAGGAGCATGTGGAAAGTCAGCAACACCTGCAAGGTGTTTAACATGACGCGATACACAGGGGACCGGGGCAGTGCGAGTAGCGAACTATATTGCGAGGGTTGCGGTTAGGCAACACTACACTACTTTAACGGGTTGCATAACAATTACAGAGCAGGTTCAGCGACAACGTGCGTCAGGTTAAGGCGCAATATAGTTTAGGTTACGGCGCACTTTAGGTTAGGTTAAGGCACATTATAGGTTAGGTTAAGGCACAACATGGGTTACGTTAAGGCACAACATGGGTTACGTTAAGGCACAACATGGGTTACGTTAAGGCACAACATGGGTTAGGTTTAAGGCACAACATGGGTTAGGTTAAGGCACAACATGGGTTAGGTTAAGGGCACAACATGGGTTAGGTTAAGGCACAACATGGGTTAGGTTAAGGCACAACATGGGTTAGGTTAAGGCACAACATGGGTTAGGTTAAGGGCACAACATGGGTTAGGTTAAGGCACAACATGGGTTAGGTTAAGGCACAACATGGGTTAGGTTAAGGCACAACATGGGTTAGGTTAAGGCACAACATGGGTTAGGTTAAGGCACAACATGGGTTAGGTTAAGGCACAACATGGGTTAGGTTAAGGCACAACATGGGTTAGGTTAAGGCACAACATGGGTTAGGTTAAGGCACAACATGGGTTTAGGTTAAGGCACAACATGGGTTAGGTTTAAGGCACAACATGGGTTAGGTTAAGGCACAACATGGGTTAGGTTAAGGCACAACATGGGTTAGGTTAAGGCACAACATGGGTTAGGTTAAGGCACAACATGGGTTAGGTTAAGGCACAACATGGGTTAGGTTAAGGCACAACATGGGTTAGGTTAAGGCACAACATGGGTTAGGTTAAGGCACAACATGGGTTAGGTTAAGGCACAACATGGGTTAGGTTAAGGCACAACATGGGTTAGGTTAAGGCACAACATGGGTTAGGTTAAGGCACAACATGGGTTAGGTTAAGGCACAACATGGGTTAGGTTAAGGCACAACATGGGTTAGGTTAAGGCACAACATGGGTTAGGTTAAGGCACACCATGGGTTAGGTTAAGGCACACCATGGGTTAGGTTAAGGCACACCATGGGTTAGGTTAAGGCACAACATGGGTTAGGTTAAGGCACAACATGGGTTAGGTTAAGGCACAACATGGGTTAGGTTAAGGCACAACATGGGTTAGGTTAAGGCACAACATGGGTTAGGTTAAGGCACAACGTAGGTTAGGTTAAGGCACAACGTGGGTTAGGTTAAGGCACAACGTGGGTTAGGTTAAGGCACAACGTGGGTTAGGTTAAGGCACAACGTGGGTTAGGTTAAGGCACAACATGGGTTAGGTTAAGGCACAACATGGGTTAGGTTAAGGCACACCATGGGTTAGGTTAAGGCACAACATGGGTTAGGTTAAGGCACAACATGGGTTAGGTTAAGGCACAACATGGGTTAGGTTAAGGCACAACATGGGTTAGGTTAAGGCACAACATGGGTTAGGTTAAGGCACAACATGGGTTAGGTTAAGGCACAACATGGGTTAGGTTAAGGCACAACGTAGGTTAGGTTAAGGCACAACGTGGGTTAGGTTAAGGCACAACGTGGGTTAGGTTAAGGCACAACGTGGGTTAGGTTAAGGCACAACATGGGTTAGGTTAAGGCACAACATGGGTTAGGTTAAGGCACAACATGGGTTAGGTTAAGGCACAACATGGGTTAGGTTACGGCACAACATGGGTTACGTTACGGCACAACATGGGTTACGTTACGGCACAACATGGGTTACGTTACGGCACAACATGGGTTACGTTACGGCACAACATGGGTTACGTTACGGCACAACATGGGTTACGTTACGGCACAACATGGGTTACGTTACGGCACAACATGGGTTACGTTACGGCACAAATTAGGTTAGGTTACGGCACAAATTAGGTTAGGTTAAGGCACAAATTAGGTTAGGTTAAGGCACAAATTAGGTTAGGTTAAGGCACAAATTAGGTTAGGTTAAGGCACAAATTAGGTTAGGTTAAGGCACAAATTAGGTTAGGTTAAGGCACAAATTAGGTTAGGTTAAGGCACAAATTAGGTTAGGTTAAGGCACGATATAGGTTAGGTTAAGGCACGATATAGGTTAGGTTAAGGCACGATATAGGTTAGGTTAAGGCACGATATAGGTTAGGTTAAGGCACGATATAGGTTAGGTTAAGGCACGATATAGGTTAGGTTAAGGCACGATATAGGTTAGGTTAAGGCACGATATAGGTTAGGTTAAGGTACGATATAGGTTAGGTTAAGGTACGATATAGGTTAGGTTAAGG
>NW_026048121.1:12500-15000 GCF_023864345.2 Schistocerca serialis cubense | reverse complement strand
ATCTCCTGACGGCGGCCCGGATGGTGACGTCGGCCGACTTCAATGCACCCACCCGGGTGCGGCTGAGGGCCAGCCCGTGGTACAGGCCAGGGAGAAGTACGTTGGTGAGAGCGTGGAGGCGCTGTTGCGGCTTCAGCGGAGCTCGGGAGATGACGTCAAGCTGCTCCACCAGGTGGCGACGTGGATTGAAGACACAGCGACCCGCCGTGGAAAATTGCAGCCCCAGGTACCGGAAGGTTTCACCCACACGCAGGGCAGGCATGGTGGTATTGCCTGCTGTGAAGGTGACATTGCTGTCCACCTTCACCTTCTTCTCGCGCCCTGACGCGACTAAGGCGAGGGTGAAACACTTCCGGGCGTTGATCTGCAGCCCCAGGTGGGCGAGGGCTGCGGTAGCTGCGTCGATGAGGGACTGCAAGCCCCTCGGGGTCGCTGCAAACAGCAAGACGTCATCTGCAAAGGCCGCAGCGTTGACTCTGCGACCGAGGATCCGAGCTCCGATGTGGGAGGGCAGTTGGCCTAAAACGTAGTCCACCGCAAAGTTGAACAGGAGGGGGGAGAGGGGATCGCCCTGGCGAACGCCCCGTGCTGGCTGCACAGACACGCCCACGCCGGCGCCGTCCGCTATCACTGTCGTGCTGCCCTCGTAGCACCGCTCGACATACTCGACAAAACAATCCGGCAGGCCATGCGCCTTCAGCACGGGGCGAAGGGCAGCATGATCTACCGAATCGAATGCCTTAGATACGTCGATCGATGCCACAAAGACAGAGCGGCAGGAGCGAACTGCGTCGGTGAGAGCAGTGTCCAAGATGAAGGTATTTTCCAACATCCCATCCCGAGGGATGAATGCCCGCTGACGTTCGTCCACAGCACATGCGCGCATCAGGCGTGACGCGAGAACCTTGTGAAAGGTCCGCGCCAACACCGAGCAGACCGTAATGGGGCGAAAGTCAGCGGGGGATGTTGGTGCAGCCGTCTTCGGGAGAAGGGACGTTCGCGCGCGAAGCAGGCGTTCCGGAAGGGCGCGGGCCAGAAGGAAGAGATTCATCACTTTCACCAGGACTTCGTGCGGCAGGCGCCGCAACTCCGCTGGGGTAAGGCCGTCCGGCCCGGCTGCTGATCCCCTGGGCGGCAACGCGGCGGCGACCTCCTCATGTGTGACCGGCCCCCATAGGCACTCGGGAGCGACAGGCTCCGAGTGCGGGAGGAGGCGGTCACGAATGAAGCCCGCGGTGGAGATGGGCTTCTTGGTGAAGAGGTCCGCCCAGAAGTCCAGCAGACCAGGGATGGCAGGTGGCGGCTGGAGCAGGGTGCCATCCAAGAGGCCGCGCACGCAACGTGCACGCGACCGTCGGAAGGCATCCTGCGTTCTCGCGTACTCCCAGCGGCGCCGCTTGCGCTTCTGCGTCGGCGGCGCGGCAGGCGGCCGCTTCGATGGTTGGCGCGGCCGCTGTGTCCTGGTGATCGATCTCTCCCCTCTGGACCCGACCGACGCAAGGGCATCCGGGAGCATGCCCAGGATGACATCGGGCGGCGTGCCCCGCCCCAGACCTATGACACGATCCAGGGCAGAGAAACGCTGGGCGGAAGCGGGTAGCCCCGCCAGAGAGTCATAGTTACTCCCGCCGTTTACCCGCGCTTGCTTGAATTTCTTCACGTTGACATTCAGAGCACTGGGCAGAAATCACATTGCGTCAACACCCGCTAGGGCCATCGCAATGCTTTGTTTTAATTAGACAGTCGGATTCCCCCAGTCCGTGCCAGTTCTGAGTTGATCGTTGAATGGCGGCCGAAGAGAATCCGCGCACCCGCGCGCCCCCGGAGGAGCACGCTAAGGCGGACGCGGCCTCGCAGCAAGGAAGATCCGTGGGAGGCCAAGGCACGGGACCGAGCTCGGATCCTGCACGCAGGTTGAAGCACCGGGGCGCGAACGCCGCGCAGGCGCGCGCATCCTGCACCGCCGGCCAGCACGAGGCCGACCAACGGCGAGAGCAGACCACGCCCGCGCTAAACGCCCGCACTTACCGGCACCCCTACGGCACTCACCTCGCCCAGGCCCGGCACGTTAGCGCTGACCCACTTCCCGACCAAGCCCGACACGCCCCGATCCTCAGAGCCAATCCTTATCCCGAAGTTACGGATCCAATTTGCCGACTTCCCTTACCTACATTATTCTATCGACTAGAGGCTCTTCACCTTGGAGACCTGCTGCGGATATGGGTACGAACCGGCGCGACACCTCCACGTGGCCCTCTCCCGGATTTTCAAGGTCCGAGGGGAAGATCGGGACACCGCCGCAACTGCGGTGCTCTTCGCGTTCCAAACCCTATCTCCCTGCTAGAGGATTCCAGGGAACTCGAACGCTCATGCAGAAAAGAAAACTCTTCCCCGATCTCCCGACGGCGTCTCCGGGTCCTTTTGGGTTACCCCGACGAGCATCTCTAAAAGAGGGGCCCGACTTGTATCGGTTCCGCTGCCGGGTTCCGGAATAGGAACC
>NW_026048121.1:2500-7500 GCF_023864345.2 Schistocerca serialis cubense | reverse complement strand
GCGCACGCGCCAACACGTCCGCACAGCTGCGATACAAACCACCTGCGAGAACCGCTGGGGCGACCGAGCAGCAGACGGCGTCGCGGCGCCGAGCGCCGGGCGGCGGCGCATCCTCAGCGCACAAAGTCCTCAATCGGACCAGCACACTGCAGATGGCCACCGCGCTTCGCACCGGGCCCGCGAGGACCTACTTTGGCCGCAAGGCGCCGCGAGCAGGGGGCGCCGGCGCGCAGCTGCGCCGCCTGCCGCGTCCGTCGGCCGGCGCGCCTGCCACCGGCCGCCCCCACCAGCCGGCTGTAGCGCGTGCGCCCACGCACCGCGCTGCCAGCACGCCGGGCGGCCCCCCCTCACCGGCCGGGGACGGTCCCACCCAGCCACCGCCGCGTATCGCCTCACACCCAGATCCCCTTTCACGTTCGTGGGCATGGTGGGTCCCCTTTCACGTTCGTGGGCATGGTGGGTATCCCTGAAACAACCGGTTAATAGCTCGACCGATCGTCGCCAACACTGATTCACCTCTAGCGAGAACAACCGCACCACAACGGGTTACCGGTTGTTCATTTGCGTAACGTCACCAGCAAACGTACACGTCCATCGCCATTTGCAACGAGTATTGCATGCCTGTGTCAGGTGTCACAACACACTACGTCTGCCCACATAGACGCAACAACATGTGCACGCCTAGAGAACACGTGGAAGGTAGACCCCGTACGTATGCGGTGTCCATTGCGCGAACGACTGTCAGCCCGCCTCTGCAGCATGTCGCAGATGTGGAACGCGGTGCAACATGCTATCACGGTGTGTGAGAAGAGACGACTACGTCCGAATACACGCTCCACTACATCAACAGACTGCTCATGCTGATCGCCATCCAGGGCGTCCGTTCCTCCCACACGTCTGTATGGCGTACCACACTGCAATCCAGCTCTTATAGGGAGACGACACGTAGCTGCGTGCACAATATTTGGACTGTATGGTCCGCCGTTGCTAGGCGCTGTCGTCATACGGTCACATGGGCCACGATGTATCATTCAGTACATACGGAGCAATGTGCAGTACAGTTTGTGGGTTTTGCGTACATCGGCGGACAGGTGACAGGCCGTACCACAACGTAGGCTGAGTACGTCGGCATGAGAAGGGCATTGAACATGCAAACTTCTCACCGACCAGCTTGCGAAGGCAGGGGGGAAGGGGGGGGGGCATGTACGTCCTGCTGCTATCCACACTACAGTGTATAGCAGGAGCATGTGGAAAGTCAGCAACACCTGCAAGGTGTTTAACATGACGCGATACACAGGGGACCGGGCAGTGCGAGTAGCGAACTATATTGCGAGGGTTGCGGTTAGGCAACACTACACTACTTTAACGGGTTGCATAACAATTACAGAGCAGGTTCAGCGACAACGTGCGTCAGGTTAAGGCGCAATATAGTTTAGGTTACGGCGCACTTTAGGTTAGGTTAAGGCACATTATAGGTTAGGTTAAGGCACAACATGGGTTACGTTAAGGCACAACATGGGTTACGTTAAGGCACAACATGGGTTACGTTAAGGCACAACATGGGTTAGGTTAAGGCACAACATGGGTTAGGTTAAGGCACAACATGGGTTAGGTTAAGGCACAACATGGGTTAGGTTAAGGCACAACATGGGTTAGGTTAAGGCACAACATGGGTTAGGTTAAGGCACAACATGGGTTAGGTTAAGGCACAACATGGGTTAGGTTAAGGCACAACATGGGTTAGGTTAAGGCACAACATGGGTTAGGTTAAGGCACAACATGGGTTAGGTTAAGGCACAACATGGGTTAGGTTAAGGCACAACATGGGTTAGGTTAAGGCACAACATGGGTTAGGTTAAGGCACAACATGGGTTAGGTTAAGGCACAACATGGGTTAGGTTAAGGCACAACATGGGTTAGGTTAAGGCACAACATGGGTTAGGTTAAGGCACAACATGGGTTAGGTTAAGGCACAACATGGGTTAGGTTAAGGCACAACATGGGTTAGGTTAAGGCACAACATGGGTTAGGTTAAGGCACAACATGGGTTAGGTTAAGGCACAACATGGGTTAGGTTAAGGCACAACATGGGTTAGGTTAAGGCACAACATGGGTTAGGTTAAGGCACAACATGGGTTAGGTTAAGGCACAACATGGGTTAGGTTAAGGCACAACATGGGTTAGGTTAAGGCACAACATGGGTTAGGTTAAGGCACAACATGGGTTAGGTTAAGGCACACCATGGGTTAGGTTAAGGCACACCATGGGTTAGGTTAAGGCACACCATGGGTTAGGTTAAGGCACAACATGGGTTAGGTTAAGGCACAACATGGGTTAGGTTAAGGCACAACATGGGTTAGGTTAAGGCACAACATGGGTTAGGTTAAGGCACAACATGGGTTAGGTTAAGGCACAACGTAGGTTAGGTTAAGGCACAACGTGGGTTAGGTTAAGGCACAACGTGGGTTAGGTTAAGGCACAACGTGGGTTAGGTTAAGGCACAACGTGGGTTAGGTTAAGGCACAACATGGGTTAGGTTAAGGCACAACATGGGTTAGGTTAAGGCACACCATGGGTTAGGTTAAGGCACAACATGGGTTAGGTTAAGGCACAACATGGGTTAGGTTAAGGCACAACATGGGTTAGGTTAAGGCACAACATGGGTTAGGTTAAGGCACAACATGGGTTAGGTTAAGGCACAACATGGGTTAGGTTAAGGCACAACATGGGTTAGGTTAAGGCACAACGTAGGTTAGGTTAAGGCACAACGTGGGTTAGGTTAAGGCACAACATGGGTTAGGTTAAGGCACAACATGGGTTAGGTTAAGGCACAACATGGGTTAGGTTAAGGCACAACATGGGTTAGGTTAAGGCACAACATGGGTTAGGTTAAGGCACAACATGGGTTAGGTTACGGCACAACATGGGTTACGTTACGGCACAACATGGGTTACGTTACGGCACAACATGGGTTACGTTACGGCACAACATGGGTTACGTTACGGCACAACATGGGTTACGTTACGGCACAACATGGGTTACGTTACGGCACAACATGGGTTACGTTACGGCACAACATGGGTTACGTTACGGCACAAATTAGGTTAGGTTACGGCACAAATTAGGTTAGGTTAAGGCACAAATTAGGTTAGGTTAAGGCACAAATTAGGTTAGGTTAAGGCACAAATTAGGTTAGGTTAAGGCACAAATTAGGTTAGGTTAAGGCACAAATTAGGTTAGGTTAAGGCACAAATTAGGTTAGGTTAAGGCACAAATTAGGTTAGGTTAAGGCACGATATAGGTTAGGTTAAGGCACGATATAGGTTAGGTTAAGGCACGATATAGGTTAGGTTAAGGCACGATATAGGTTAGGTTAAGGCACGATATAGGTTAGGTTAAGGCACGATATAGGTTAGGTTAAGGCACGATATAGGTTAGGTTAAGGCACGATATAGGTTAGGTTAAGGTACGATATAGGTTAGGTTAAGGCACGATATAGGTTAGGTTAAGGCACGATATAGGTTAGGTTAAGGTACGATATAGGTTAGGTTAAGGTACGATATAGGTTAGGTTAAGGTACGATATAGGTTAGGTTAAGGTACGATATAGGTTAGGTTAAGGTACGATATAGGTTAGGTTAAGGTACGATATAGGTTAGGTTAAGGTACGATATAGGTTAGGTTAAGGTACGATATAGGTTAGGTTAAGGGTACGATATAGGTTAGGTTAAGGTACGATATAGGTTAGGTTAAGGTACGATATAGCGTAGGTTCAGATACACATTGTTGTAGGGAAAGGTGTATTGGGGGGGGGGGCGGCAGGTTCGTTGATAGTGATTATCGTAATTGGATGCCTGCGGTATTATCCGATTTGTCACGTCAGGATGCACTTTTGGCTCATGACAGGCGGCGCTCCGATTCCATGGTTGTGGCAGATCTGTGTCTTTCATTCCTGCCATTGTTTGTGTGCTGTGACAGGAGGCAGTATTGTGATGTTGGGTGCACCACTGTGTAGGGACATGTGTGGGTGTTCGTGGCTTAGCTGAGCAATGTGCGGATGTCGGAAGGGTGGGATATTGTGTTTTTCTGGGTGGACCCTCCCGGTCTGGTAATGATAGTGTGGATTGTGTCATGTGGCGGAGAGGATGCACTGGATGTTCTTCCATGCTGGTGGTTAGATATTGTGTGTGATAAGAGAGTAGTGTGTGATAAGAGTGTCTGGCTGACGTGTGGTTCTCATTGTGTGCAGAGTCTTTCAGCATGTATAGGGACGGTTGTATATATTATCTGTATTCTGATGGCTCTGCATCTATTACTAATCAGTGCCGTGTATACGGTTACTCTAGTTCCAGTCGAAACTGTTCTATCTCTGTACATTAGTGACACTGCGGCTCCACTATGTTGCCGCCCCTGTCGGCCGTTTCCCCCAGTGTATGGCTAATGATTATCAGCAATCAGTCTATTAGTCAATACCGGTAGTGTGACGACGTCAAATGTCCGGGATGGGGGAAGCTACACCCTTCCCGTGGGTCAGGGCCTAGAAAGACTCTTCCCACGCAGGAGACTCGGACTGTCGTTACTCTTCCGAGACATATATGTGCCCAGCGTTTTTTTGCGGCTGCGAGTGCAACGCCAGGAGGCTCGGACTGTCGTTACTCTTCCGAGATATATATTTGCCCAGCGTTTTTTGCGACTGCGAGTGCAACGCCCACGGGTGCCGACATGGATGGGGCGCTTCCTAGCTGATGGCTCAGCATGAGAATCCGTACAGTGAGCAATGCGATCGCGTCTGTAGCTTGTACGTGGTACAGCTCGCAGCTCATGAATAGGGACAGCGGGAATGTCGCATATTGGAAATATCTCTTCATGAAACGCATGTTAGTAGGTGTGAATTGCACCTTACGAGTGCGGGAAACGTCCGCCGTTCATCCGCTGGCGATGCGAGTTGGGCGGTTGGGGTGGGGCACGAACGGGTGCAGGTGGTGTGATTGCCGGTCCACG